>NC_053025.1:51879914-52061714 GCF_003073215.2 Triticum urartu | reverse complement strand
ATGTTCAACGTTGTCAATGGTTAGAGTTAAACTGAATAGTTAGCTTGATACTAATGCTACCTTTATCAATGGAATTAAATTCCAACAAGTATTATAGGAAAGATAAGCATACTTCAGGTTATCTTGAAGATTCTAAGTTAAAATTAGGACAAGGATAATACAGGCTGACTAGTCCCTTCCATATGTGATTTTTAGATTAAGTTTACTGACAGAAGCAAATTATATATCAAGGCCATAATTTCAGAGAACTAACCAAGCAACACATGGACCAACTAGCAATCCTACAACAGAGCATCTACTCTTGGCATGGTGAAGAAAATAAAATGGAATTGTAAGATAATGCAGAAGAAGTAAGATCATAGGAAGCTCGATTTGTATGAAGAAAAAACTGTACCGCTCGATGATTAACCTGGCATCGAAGTTAAAGATTTCGCCAGGATTGGAGGGAATCGCTGGAAACGGCTAGGATTAGGATCTTGGAGCCCGTCCTTGGTGCCAGCATTGTAGGTGCCCTTAAACTACCATCATAGTCATTAATCTAGATAAAGTAAAGCACTTGCTATTGTCAGAGCACCTGCATTTGACGCACAATAATATAAATTTTAGTTGATGGCACAAAACTTTGCCAGATATAGTGCGCATCTCCACCTGATATTTCTAAACCAAAACAAAGAAAAAATAACTCGGTCCAGAGAGTATGGAGGGCTTCTGGTTACTATGTTCACATGATGAGTCATAAAACTATATCGATCTACATGTATCTAAATCTAATTGATAATCAATGTTGTGTACCTCCTATAACATACGAAGTATGATGTTAATTGTTAACTATGAAAATACTATTGACAAATAGAGAATGTTCTGTTTAGGATGGACAAATACATAATTATGAAATACTTTGGACAAATACATAAGAGGTACACATACTATATATGGACAAATACATAGCTATGAAAATGAACCAACTGAACCATAGGTCTGCTGTATACAAGTGCACAGATTTATCAAATAGATAAGCAAATATTACCCCACAGGAAAAAAAGATAAGCAATTGTTAATGAACAATGAGATGTAGTGATCAGGAGGAGGCAAGTTTCTACGTGCATAAAGCTTCACAATAAATTTTACAATCCGTATGGCCAGAACGGTATGCTACATTGGAACAACTCGTAGGCAGCTAGAAAGAAAATAAAAATCCGTTTGGATCTAGGGTTAAGTTCATCAGGGACGGAGGCATGAACTGGAGAAAATATATGAGGTCGAAGAGGGCGGTAGGAGGAGGGAGCTAACCTTGATCGGAGAAGGTAGAAGTCACGGTCGCCGGAGGGGGCCAAAACTTCGATGCAGATGGAAGATCTGGGGAAGGAGGGTGACGACTGCGGTCCGTCGCCATCGCTGGAGGGGAGCTTCTATCCTAAGCACCGGAGGGAGGAGGTCAGGGGCGTCGCTTCAGTCGCCGGCGCAGGAGCTCGGAGGCGGAGGAGACGGGGCGCCGGATCTTGGTCGACGGCGCCTGTTGTTCACTCGTATCGCTCGAGACGGGGGTTTCCTTTCCGATCTCTGGGGTCGTGGCGTTTCTTCTCGTGGAAACGACGTGGGTCGGGCAGGGCTACCTCTAGTACAGATGCATCCAAATGTCACGGTGGGTCTCCCGAGGCCAACTCAGCACGAGGTTCTCTGGCCCGGGGAAATAGCGGGGATCCCGGGGGGATCACTTGCAACCAAACAAGGCCTTATTGTGCTACTACCTAGTTCCTGAATCTAGAACACCATCAAAAGAATATATTCTGATCACATAAACACTATTCTGATCATGGGATCAGAATAATCACTACTACAAATTAGAGCATTAACGACGAGCCTCAAATAATGCTTGGTCGTTACTACCACCACGGGCCAGCCCCACATCCAACTTTGGCCCGTGAGAACTCTAGGGACTTCCCATCGTCAAGTTTGTCGTTGCACAATTAGCGTACTTTCCGAAGTTGGTATTCCTTATCTTTTTTTTGAGGGATGGTATTCCTTATCTCTTTATTTACATCGTGAGAGCTAGATGAGAGAAAGGATAAATATCAATCTTAGTCTAGGTTTCCTAACCTAACTGAGACTCCCGTTCGTCCATGAGAACCATGGCGGCGGAGTGGTGGAATCCCCTCTCATGGATTGAAGGCGGCCATGGTCCTTGGAGCATCTCCATGGTCTCGGTTAGGAGGGAGCGCAGCAGCCGAAGACTAGTTGTGATTTGGATATAATATATGTGTACATCCGAGTTCGTCCTTCGAATTCCATGAAAGGTTTGCGCCCATTATATATATCGAAATAATTTGTTGATCGACCTCACGTACAACCTTCTATTTCCTGTGCCATAGAAGTTGGGCGTCGAGAGCCCTAGACGAACTCTTTGGATTTGTTTATGATTATCAAGGTCCAGCCGCCTTTGCAGATCTGCTCCATCATCTGCCGCAGCTACAGTCCCAAGAAGAGCCAGCAGACTCTCTTTTTGGAAGGGGAAGTCGTGGCGTGATGATCTGTTCCAGGACCGCCCATCAGATGTTCGAGGTAATGCAAACGTAATACTAGGAACCTTTGTTTTATGTTGCTCTCTTCCAGTCATGACCGACAGTCATGTTGGCCCTGTGGAGGTCATCTGGACGAACTTATGGAGACCGCGGCACACACGTACTATAAATTGGTGCAGACCAGATAATCTGATGCTACTCGCCAAGTAATTTTCGGCGAGGTACACACCTACGAAGTTATGGTGAGAGATACACATGAAGATGAGCTCCGACTAGACGGGTACGTGCAGAGCTAGCTGATCGCATCTATGCTAGTAGAAGGCACCGAAATTTCTATAGCCTAAGTCATATGACGTGCGAACATGCCTATTCTCTTGTATTATTTTTCAATCACAATGGATTACAAGCCAGGATGTTTTTTTAACTGAAGCCAGGGTATACATTATTTAAACATGGTCTTCATGGCCTATTACATTATTCATTGCTTGATTGATCACCTAACCATTTTATTATTACTATAGCATACAAAATTTCTAGGAAGCTATCACGGGGTTGCAAGAGCTTGTTGCACTGTTGATATTTATGTGTTATCAACCTGATTTTTTATTAGATGTTTGCATTTTTGATGACTACAGATGTACGTTTTGTGAACCTGAAAGATTCCCTCATATGCAGTCGCTGATAGAAGTTAATGTGAGATGTGGAGGTAAGATCTTCAAAAGCAACATCGTAGTATTTTTTATCTTTTTTATGAATAGTACTTCTCCTATTTCTTTAGTATGGTAATTTGGATCTCCATGGATAGAGCAGGGGCACTGCAGTCATGGGAAACATAAAAGGCTACACGCAAGTCAATAGAATTGGTTTCTACACACATGTATTTTGATTGCGCAGCATCTCAAACGGGTGAAAAGAACATGGTCCGTGGGACCAGCATTAATTAAGGCTGAACTGGTTTCTAAACTTCAAACTTCTGATCAAACAAAAATAGTACTCGAAGAAAAGTTCAATACATCTCTAAGCAGCTTTGTTAAAAATTAAGCGGCTTTGTTCAGTACTTCCTCCGTAAACTAATATAAGAGTGTTTAGAATACTAAAGTAGTGATCTAAATGCTCTTATATTAGTTTATAGAGGGAGTACATCTCTAAATGATAGTTATGATAAAAGCAAGTATGATCAAGTAAGTCGTTCTTGTACATTTATTTTATGTCATACTTTGTGCCAATTTATTTACATGGACTGACATTGATAAATTACTCAACTTTTTGTAGGACTGATGGTCGATCGTGATATTTAGAAGAATTAGGAGGCATTGTGATTGCCAACAAAGAATGATATCCATTCAAGCAATGATGGTGTCCCTTGATTGAAGATTAATAAATATTATCTTTTCTAGTTGTCTCATTTTCTAGATATGAGCAAGTATATTGGTCATATAAGGAGTTATTTTGCCACAATTTTTTACCATTCTTTTAATTTGATAAACGTATGTCAGAATTGTGTTAATTTATCCGATTTCTATTAATAAAGAGGTTAAGATCCTTTCAATTAATATTCTTTTGTTTCTATATTAATGTGGATGTTAATACTCAAAGTTGGATGATTCATAAAGTGATTGTTGAACAGAAGTTATACTAAATATAAGTGATTATGAAGGATATCATAATGATGAAAAGATTGTCTGTTATACTATAAAGTGGTTATTAATGATACTTTAGTAACCATGAGAACACTATTACTGATGTTAAAAGTGGTCGTTAATACTAAGTGTGCTTGTTATTTCCTTGGGATTGACGATGACACACTATCCTATCGTTAAAAGTATAACGACCACAATATGTGGTCGTTAAAAAATAACAACCACAAGATGTGGTCGTTATACTTTTAACGACAGAGCCTGTTACGACCAGCATATTGCGGTCGTTAATGAACATTAACGACCACAATCTGATTTTTGACGACCACATATGCCGTCGTTAAAAACCATTTTCCTAGTAGTGAATATTCTGATCACAACATAAACTTCCCGAGTAACGCGCCTGACCTTCCCTGGGTACTAGGTTGAACTTCAGCTAAAAGGTGTCCAAATGGGGCTTGCGATATACCGTTAGAAAGCTATGGACACCAGTATCATGACCCAAGTTAATTTTTTGGTAAAATGTAAGCGGTTTAAGAGCAGTTTTGAAAACCGTTTTTTCTTCGTACAAAAAACGTGAATCGTATTTTTGATCGCATTTCTAAACCATTTATCGGAATGAGGTAAATAATATGGCATTGAAAAGCTACTGCAAAACCTCACCTTCAACACGTTGAAAGTTTTCTCTAATTCCCTATGGATAAAGAGTAATTTCAAAAATCGTAAAATTTCGCAAAACGAACATTCGAGATTGTATTTTCAATGTAATTTCTAAACGGCTAATCCAATTGAGGCAAATGATATGGCGTTGCAAAGCTTGTGAAAATGCGCTACTTTTTCATGCTGAAAGTTTTTTCTAATTTTGAACGGTTTAAAAGTAATTTAGAAAACGGTACAAGTTTCATCGAGTTTGTATTTTCAAGGTAATTTTTTAACTGTACGTCTGAATGCAACAAATGATACGGCATTGGAAAGCATGAGGAAATTCGAAACTTTTTGTATATATTGTTTCTCTCAGTTCCTTACTGTTTTAAGTCAATTTTGAAAATGGCTAAAAACATATTTTTGCCGTAATTTCTACAAACTTTATCGGAATGGGGCAAATAATATACCGCTGAAAAGCTACGGAAAATGTGAAACTTTTTCATGTTTATGGTTTTCTCTGATTCCTAGCCATTTTTAAGTAATTTCAAAAACAGCGAGATCATGCGTTCTGCCTTTATCGCGAAACGAATTCTTCAAAATGCACCGCGTGAAGAACTTGAACTTCTCGGCATGTCTACTTGAACTTCACTCTGTTTTTCACGTGTGTTTTTTTGCTCGTAGATCTCCATCCACTACTAGTAGCTCTCCATCCATTCACCGGCATTGAGCAGGTGATATACCGATGGAAAGCTGCTGTAAACACGCAACTTTCCCGTGTTCATCATTTTTTCATACTCGTGACGATTTTAAAAGTTTTTCATCTAAAATTCATTCAGCGTAGTAGTTGAACTTCCTGCTGTTTTTACGTTGAACTTCTGTGATGTATTTTTGTTTGTAATTTTCTCATCCATTCGTCAGTGTTACACAAATAATATTCCTTTTGTACAAACGTCTCTCACAATAATTTTTTTAACTTTCTCCGACCGAGGACTTGAACTTACACAAATGATATTCCTATCGTTTTGAGGTTAATTAGAAAATGGCAAGATCATGATTTCTTCGTTCATCGCGAACGGAAATGCACTGCGTGAAGTAGTTGAACTTCTGGGGCATGTCTGTTTGAACTTCACTCTGTTTTTTGACGTGCTGTTTTTTGCACTGCGTGAAGTAGTTGAACTTCTGGGGCATGTCTATTTGAACTTCACTCTGTTTCACTTTATTGTATTTTTCTTATATGAAATACACACCGTGTAGTACGTGAACTTCCGGTTGTTATCGCTTTGAACTTCTCTCTGGTTTGAGAGAATTATTTTAAAACACAAAAAACTACATTTTTATGTATTTTGGACATCTAAATACATGGTGAACCTCTCTCACAAGAATTTCTTGAACTTTTCCTCGCCGAGCACTTGAACTTCTAGCAACCATTTTTTTCGTTTATGAGTTGTTTTTAAAAGTGCAAAAAATGGTGTTGTGTTTTTTATTTTTTGAGCAGGTAAATCCTAGGTTTTAATAAACTCCGAACTTCTCTGTTATTTCAATTTGAACTTCACCTTTTTATATTTTGAGTAAAGAATTATATTCGATTTTTATACGGACTTAGTTTTGTAATAAACATTATACAACTTTTTCGTTATTTCGAACTGAACTTCTTGGTTTATTCGTTAGCAATGGGAAAAATTTAAGTTCTTGTGATAAATATTGAACTACTCCATTTTTTGAAATTGAACTTCTTGGTTTATTATTCGTATCGAGGAAAAACTAAGTTTTTCATATACATTGAACTATCGTATTTTTTAAAATTGAACTTCTTGGTTTTTTCAATTTTGGACTTCTTGGTGTTATTCATTTGTAACGAAAAAAATCCTAATATTGTAATAAACATCGTACAACTTCTTGGATATTTTTGAACTGGACTTCTTGGTTTTTTTGTTAGTAACGGGAAAAATTATGAGAAAGATCTGCATTTTTTATAGACATCGAACTCCACCATTTTTTAAATTTGAAATTCTTAGTTTCATTTGTTAGTAATGGGGAAAATCCTTTTTTGAACTTTCCCGGGAAGGTCACTTGAACTTCGAGAAACTAAACATTTAGACTTTGGCTTTTTATTCTTTTTTCTCATATGAAATGCACACCATGCAGTACGTGAACTTCGGGCAGTTAACAATTTGAACTGCTCTCTGTTTGGCTTTACTAACGGGAAAAATCTGAGTTTTTATGGACATCAAACTGCTCTAACTTTTTTTATTTGAACTTCTTTGTGTATCTTTAGAAATGCCAAAATTGAAGTTTTGTTCGAAACATCGAAATTCTTCATTATTTCAAATTGAACTTATTGGTATTATTCTTTAGTAACTAGAAAAATTCGTTATAAATATCAAACTCCTCCGCTTTTTCTAATTGAACTTCTTGGTTTTATTCTCTAGTAACGAGAAAAACTGATTTTTCTTGATTTTTATTGGTTTTTCCACCATGAATTACTCAAGTCTACACGGTCGATTTTTCTCCTCTGCACATCTCGTCTCTTGAGTCTTGACTTTTAAATCCCCCCCTTGAATTATTAAAGTTTTTGTTACATGAAATAAACAATTTTGTTCTTTTTTGTGCCTAAATATTTTTTATTCTCTGATTTCTCTTGTAGCTCCCGCTGAACTTCTACACATATGTCATGAAGGTTCCCTAGTTTTTTTAACCTTTTCTGTTTATTTTTTAAACTCTAGGATTAGTGGGTTTTTTTGTTGAACTTCGCTGGTTTTCATTTTTGGACTTGAAGGGGTTGTCATATCAACTAATATTTTTATCATTCCTCTTGAGCATCTTTTTTATGAACCTCTGGTCTTTACGAAAGCACCAAACTTTGAGAACTCCTCGTTCTTTTATTTTTGAACTTTTTCAGCAGCAATAATACTTGAACTTCACTGACTTTTTTGTGAAGCAACCAAATGCATAGACCACATAGGGAAGATGGCACATTTTCTTTCATTGTGGACATTTTGTAAAAACACAGGGAGAGCACACAATCACAAAGAGGAAAATAAAGAAGGAAAAAATTATCGTTTTTTTCTCATACATAGAAAATGCGTGTATCCACATTTTTAGATTTTCTATGTTCTTTCTTTGATCTACATGACAGAAAATAGTCTTTTCAATTCGGTGTACTACACACACACACGCACAACATATCCACATTTTTTTGGCTGACATCAACTGAAAAAGGTTTCAATCTCATAAGCATACACAAAACGAACTTCCATGAATTTCTATACTTTTTACAAAAAAACCTTTTTGCAAGAACTTTGATAAACTTTTTTCCATGAGCAATACTACATTAACATCTCCTGTACAAAAATGTTTGTCTTTTAAATTAGCGGGTGGAACGTCACAACCGGATAGCGGTGCATGTTGGTGAACAGGAGAAGGAAGAATGGTGATGCTGGTGAAGGTCAGATTCGGTCGTCGCTGCAGCCCACACGCAACAATAATCTCGGCCGTTTGCAGACACGGGGTCAACGACGAGCGGACTGCAGCGCTCCACACATCTCTCCGTGACCGGATGCCCACACCTGCATCGATTTCACAAGGCAAAATTGAAGGAAATATGCCCTAGAGGCAATAATAAAGTTATTATTTTATTTCCTTATATCATGATAAATGTTTATTATTCATGCTAGAATTGTATTATCCAGAAACATAATACTTGTGTGAATACATAGACAAACCAAACGTCACTAGTATGCCTCTACTTGACTAGCTCGTTAATCGAAGATGGTTATGTTTCCTAACCATAGACATGTGTTGTCATTTGATTAATGGGATCACATCATTAGGAGAATGATGTGATTGACATGACCCATTCCATTAGCTTAGCACCCGATCGTTTAGTATGTTGCTATTGCTTTCTTCATGACTTATACATGTTCCTATGACTATGAGATTATGCAACTCCCGTTTACCGGAGGAACACTTTGTGTGCTACCAAATGTCAAAACGTAACTGGGTGATTATAAAGGAGCTCTACAGGTGTCTCCAAAGGTGAATGTTGGGTTGGCGTATTTCGAGATTAGGATATGCCACTCCGATTGTCGGAGAGGTATCTCTGGGCCCTCTCGGTAATGCACATCACATAAGCCTTGCAAGCATTACAACTAATGAGTTAGTTGCAAGATGATGTATTAAGAAACGAGTAAAGAGACTTGCCGGTAACGAGATTGAACTAGGTATTGAGATACCGACGATCGAATCTCGGGCAAGTAACATACCGATGACAAAGGGAACAACGTATGTTGTTATGCGGTCTGACCGATAAAAGATCTTCGTAGAATATGTAGGAGCCAATATGAGCATCCAGGTTCCGCTATTGGTTATTGACCGCAGACATGTCTCGGTCATGTCTACATTGTTCTCGAACCCGTAGGGTCCGCACGCTTAAGGTTTCGATGACAGTTATATTATGAGTTTATGAGTTTTGATGTACCGAAGTTAGTTCGGAGTTCCGGATGTGATCACGGACATGACGAGGAGTCTCGAAATGGTCGAGACATAAAGATTGATATATTGGACGGCTATATTCGGACACCGGAAGTGTTCCGGGTGATTTCGGAGAAAACCGGAGAGCCGGAGGGTTACCGGAAGCTCCCCGGGAGAAGTAATGGGCCATATGGGCCTTAGTGGAGAGAGAGAGGGGCAGCCAGGGTGGGCCGCGCGCCTCCTCCCCCCTGGTCCGAATTGGACTAGGAGAGGGGGGCGGCGCCCCCCTTTCCTTCTCCCTCCCCACTTCTTTCCCCCTCCTAGTAGGAGTCCTACTCCTACTAGGAGGAGGATCCTCCTTGGCGCGCCATAGGGGCCGGCCGGCCTCCTCCCCTTGATCCTTTATATACGGGGGCAGGGGGGCACCCCATAGACACACAAGTTGATCCACGTGATCATATTCTTAGCCGTGTGCGGTGCCCCCTTCCACCATAATCCTCGATAAGATTGTAGCGGTGCTTAGGCGAAGCCCTGCGACGGTAGTACATCAAGATCGTCACCATGCCGTCGTGCTGACGGAACTCTTCCCCGACACTTTGCTGGATCAGAGTCCGGGGATCGTCATCGAGCTGAACGTGTGCTAGAACTCAGAGGTGTCGTAGTTTCGGTGCTTGATCGGTCGGGCCGTGAAGACGTACGACTACATCAACCGCGTTGTGCTAACGCTTCCGCTGCCGATATACAAGGGTACGTAGATCACACTCTCCCCTCTTGTTGCTATGCATCACCATGATCTTGCGTGTGCGTAGGAATTTTTTTGAAATTACTACATTCCCCAACAGTGGCATCCGAGCCTAGGTTTTATGTGTTGATGTTATATGCACGAGTAGAACACAAGTGAGTTGTGGGCGATATAAGTCATACTGCTTACCAGCATGTCATACTTTGATTCGGCGGTATTGTTGGACGAAGCGGCCCGGACCGACATTACGCGTACGCTTACGCGAGACCGGTTCTCCCGACGTGCTTTGCACAAAGGTGGCTAGCGGGTGTTAGTTTCTCCAACTTTACTTGAACCGAGTGTGGCTACGCCCGGTCCTTGCGAAGGTTAAAACAGCACCAACTTGACAAACTATCGTTGTGGTTTTTATGCGTAGGTAAGATTGGTTCTTGCTTAAGCCCATAGCAGCCACGTAAAACTTGCAACAACAAAGTAGAGGACGTCTAACTTGTTTTTGCAGGGCATGTTGTGATGTGATATGGTCAAGACATGATGCTGAATTTTATTGTATGAGATGATCATGTTTTGTAACCAAGTTATCGGCAACTGGCAGGAGCCATATGGTTGTCGCTTTATTGTATGCAATGCAATTGCGCTGTAATGCTTTACTTTATCACTAAGCGGTAGTGATAGTCGTGGAAGCATAAGATTGGCGAGACGACAACGATGCTACGATGGTGATCAAGGTGTCGCGTCGGTGACGATGGTGATCACGACGGTGCTTCGAAGATGGAGATCACAAGCACAAGATGATGATGGCCATATCATATCACTTATACTGATTGCATGTGATGTTTATCTTTTATGCATCTTATCTTGCTTTGATTGACGGTAGCATTTTAAGATGATCTCTCACTAATTATCAAGAAGTGTTGTCCCTGAGTATGCACCGTTGCGAAAGTTCTTCGTGCTGAGACACCACGTGATGATCAGGTGTGATAGGCTCTACGTTCAAATACAACGGGTGCAAAACAGTTGCACACGCGGAATACTCAGGTTATACTTGACGAGCCAAGCATATACAGATATGGCCTCGGAACACGGAGACCGAAAGGTCGAGCGTGAATCATATGGTAGATATGATCAACATAGCGATGTTCACCAATGAAACTACTCCATCTCACGTGATGATCGGACATGGTTTAGTTGATTTGGATCACGTAATCACTTAGAGGATTAGAGGGATGTCTATCTAAGTGGGAGTTCTTTAGTAATATGATTAATTGAACCTAAATTTATCATGAACTTAGTACCTGATAGTATCTTGCTTGTCTATGTTTGATTGTAGATAGATGGCCCGTGCTGTTGTTCTGTTGAATTTTAATGCGTTCCTTGAGAAAGCAAAGTTGAAAGATGATGGTAGCAATTACACGGACTGGGTCCGTAACTTGAGGATCATCCTCATTGCTGCACAGAAGAATTACGTCCTGGAAGCACCGCTGGGTGCCAGGCCTGCTGCTGGAGCAACACCAGATGTTATGAACATCTGGCAGAGCAAAGCTGATGACTACTCGATAGTTCAGTGTGCCATGCTTTACGGCTTAGAATCGGGACTTCAACGACGTTTTGAACGTCATGGAGCATATGAGATGTTCCAGGAGTTGAAGTTAATATTTCAAGCAAATGCCCGGATTGAGAGATATGAAGTCTCCAATAAGTTCTATAGCTGCAAGATGGAGGAGAACAGTTCTGTCAGTGAGCATATACTCAAAATGTCTGGGTATAATAATCACTTGATTCAATTGGGAGTTAATCTTCCAGATGATTGCGTCATTGACAGAATTCTCCAATCACTGCCACCAAGCTACAAGAGCTTCGTGATGAACTATAATATGCAAGGGATGAATAAGACTATTCCCGAGCTCTTCGCAATGCTGAAAGCTGCGGAGGTAGAAATCAAGAAGGAGCATCAAGTGTTGATGGTCAATAAGACCACTAGTTTCAAGAAAAGGGCAAAGGGAAGAACAAGGGGAACTTCAAAAAGAACAGCAAGCAAGTTGCTACTCAAGAGAAGAAACCCAAACCTGGACCTAAGCCTGAAACTGAGTGCTTCTACTGCAAGCAGACTGGTCACTGGAAGCGGAACTGCCCCAAGTATTTGGCGGATAAGAAGGATGGCAAGGTGAACAAAGGTATATGTGATATACATGTTATTGATGTGTACCTTACTAATGCTCGCAGTAGCACATGGGTATTTGATACTGGTTCTGTTGCTAATATTTGCAACTCGAAACAGGGACTACGGATTAAGCGAAGATTGGCTAAGGACGAGGTGATGATGCGCGTGGGAAATAGTTCCAAAGTCGATGTGATCACAGTCGGCACGCTACCTCTACATCTACCTTCGGGATTAGTATTAGACCTAAATAATTGTTATTTGGTGCCAGCGTTAAGCATGAACATTATATCTATATCTTGTTTGATGCGAGACGGTTATTCATTTAAATCTGAGAATAATGGTTGTTCTATTTATATGAGTAATATCTTTTATGGTCATGCACCCTTAAAGAGTGGTCTATTCTTATTAAATCTCGATAGTAGTGACACACATATTCATAGTGTTGAAACCAAAAGATGCAGAGTTGATAATGATAGTGCAACTTATTTGTGGCACTGCCGTTTGGGTCATATCGGTGTAAAGCGCATGAAGAAACTCCATACTGATGGGCTTTTGGAACCACTTGATTATGAATCACTTGGTACTTGCGAACCGTGCCTTATGGGTAAGATGACAAAAACACCGTTCTCCGGTACTATGGAGAGAGCAACAGATTTGTTGGAAATCATACATACAGATGTATGTGGTCCGAGGAATGTTGAGGCTCGTGGCGGATATCGTTATTTTCTCACCTTCACACATGACTTAAGCAGATATGGGTATATCTACTTAATGAAACACAAGTCTGAAACGTTTGAAAAGTTCAAAGAATTTCAGAGTGAAGTTGAAAATCATCGTAACAAGAAAATAAAATTCCTACGATCTGATCATGGAGGAGAATATTTGAATTACGAGTTTGGTGTTCATTTGAAACAATGTGCAATAGTTTCGCAACTCACGCCACCCGGAACACCACAACGTAATGGTGTGTCCGAACGTCATAATCGTACTTTACTAGATATGGTGCGATCTATGATGTCTCTTACTGATTTACCGCTATCGTTTTGGGGATACGCTCTAGAGACGGCCGCATTCACGTTAAATAGGGCACCATCAAAATCCGTTGAGATGACGCCTTATGAACTGTGGTTTGGCAAGAAACCAAAGTTGTCGTTTCTGAAAGTTTGGGGCTGCGATGCTTATGTAAAAAAGCTTCAACCTGATAAGCTCGAACCCAAATCGGAGAAATGTGTCTTCATAGGATATCCAAAGGAAACTATTGGATACACCTTCTATCACAGATCCGAAGGCAAGACTTTTGTTGCTAAATTCGGAAACTTTCTGGAGAAGGAGTTTCTCTCGAAAGAAGTGAGTAGGAGGAAAGTAGAACTTGACGAGGTAACTGTACATGCTCCCTTATTGGAAAGTAGTACATCACAGAAACCTGTTTCTATGACACCTACACCAATTAGTGAGGAAGCTAATGATAATGATCATGAAACTTCAGAACAAGATACTACTGAACCTCGTAGATCAACCAGAATAAGATCCGTGCCTGAGTGGTACGGTAATCCTATTCTGGAAGTCATGCTACTAGATCATGATGAACCTACGAACTATGAAGAAGCGATGGTGAGCCCAGATTCCGCAAAATGGCTTGAAGCCATGAAATCTGAGATGGGATCCATGTATGAGAACAAAGTATGGACTTTGGTTGACTTGCCCAATGATCGACAAGCAATTGAGAATAAATGGATCTTCAAGAAGAAGACTGACGCTGACGGTAATGTTACTGTCTACAAAGCTCGACTT
Source organism: Triticum urartu (assembly GCF_003073215.2). NCBI lineage: Eukaryota > Viridiplantae > Streptophyta > Magnoliopsida > Poales > Poaceae > Triticum > Triticum urartu. The sequence continues at coordinate 52,047,752 of NC_053025.1, read as the reverse complement.
GTCGCAAAAGGTTTTCGGCAAGTTCAAGGGATTGACTACGATGAGACCTTCTCACCCGTAGCGATGCTTAAGTCTGTCGGAATCATATTAGCAATTGCCGCATTTTATGATTATGAAATTTGGCAAATGGATGTCAAAACTGCATTCCTGAATGGATTTCTGCAAGAAGAGTTGTATATGATGCAGCCGGAAGGTTTTGTCGATCCAAAGGGAGCAAACAAAGTGTGCAAGCTCCAGCGATCCATTTATGGACTGGTGCAAGCCTCTCGGAGTTAGAATAAACGCTTTGATAGTGTGATCAAAGCATTTGGTTTTATACAGACTTTTGGAGAAGCCTGTATTTACAAGAAAGTGAGTGGGAGCTCTGTAGCATTTCTGATATTATATGTAGATGACATATTACTAATCGGAAATGATATAGAATTTCTGGATAGCATAAAAGGATACTTGAATAAAAGTTTTTCAATGAAAGACCTCGGTGAAGCTGCCTACATGTTGGGCATCAAGATCTATAGAGACAGATCGAGATGCTTAATTGGACTTTCACAAAGCACATACCTTGACAAAGTTTTGAAAAAGTTCAAAATGGATCAAGCAAAGAAAGGATTCTTGCCTGTGTTACAAGGTGTGAAATTGAGTAAGACTCAAAGTCCGACCAATGCAGAAGATAGAGAGAAAATGAAAGATGTTCCCTATGCTTCAGCCACAGGCTCTATCATGTATGCAATGCTGTGTACCAGACCTGATGTGTGTCTTGCTATAAGTCTAGCAGGGAGGTACCAAAGTAATCCAGGAGTGGATCACTAGACAGCGGTCAAGAACATCCTGAAATACCTGAAAAGGACTAAGGATATGTTTCTCATATATGGAGGTGACAAAGAGCTCATCGTAAATGGTTACGTTTATGCAAGCTTTGACACTGATCCGGATGATTCTAAATCGCAAACCGGATACGTGTTTACATTAAACGGTGGAGCTATTAGTTGGTGCGGTTCTAAACAAAGCATTGTGGCGGGATCTACATGTGAAGCGGAGTACATAGCTGCTTCGGAAGCAGCAAACGAAGGAGTTTGGATGAAGGAGTTCATATCCAATCTAGGTGTCATACCTAGTGCATCGGGTCCAATGAAAATCTTTTGTGACAATACTGGTGCAATTGCCTTGGCAAAGGAATCCAGATTTCACAAGAGAACCAAGCACATCAAGAGACGCTTCAATTCCATCCGGGATCTAGTCCAGGTGGGAGACATAGACATTTGCAAGATACATACGGATCTGAATGTAGCAGACCCATTGACTAAGCCTCTTCCACGAGCAAAACATGATCAGCACCAAAGCTCCATGGGTGTTAGAATCATTACTGTGTAATCTAGATTATTGACTCTAGTGCAAGTGGGAGACTGAAGGAAATATGCCCTAGAGGCAATAATAAAGTTATTATTTTATTTCCTTATATCATGATAAATGTTTATTATTCATGCTAGAATTGTATTATCCGGAAACATAATACTTGTGTGAATACATAGACAAACCAAACGTCACTAGTATGCCTCTACTTGACTAGCTCGTTAATCGAAGATGGTTATGTTTCCTAACCATAGACATGTGTTGTCATTTGATTAATGGGATCACATCATTAGTAGAATGATGTGATTGACATGACCCATTCCATTAGCTTAGCACCCGATCGTTTAGTATGTTGCTATTGCTTTCTTCATGACTTATACATGTTCCTATGACTATGAGATTATGCAACTCCCATTTACCGAAGGAACACTTTCTGTGCTACCAAACGTCACAACGTAACTGGGTGATTATAAAGGAGCTCTACAGGTGTCTCCAAAGGTGAATGTTGGGTTGGCGTATTTCGAGATTAGGATTTGTCACTCCGATTGTTGGAGAGGTATCTCTGGGCCCTCTCGGTAATGCACATCACATAAGCCTTGCAAGCATTACAACTAATGAGTTAGTTGCAAGATGATGTATTACGAAACGAGTAAAGAGACTTGCCGGTAACGAGATTGAACTAGGTATTGAGATACCGACGATCGAATCTCGGGCAAGTAACATACCGATGACAAAGGGAACAACGTATGTTGTTATGCGGTCTGACCGATAAAAGATCTACGTAGAATATGTAGGAGCCAATATGAGCATCCAGGTTCCGCTATTGGTTATTGACCGGAGACGTGTCTCGGTCATGTCTACATTGTTCTCGAACCCGTAGGGTCTGCACGCTTAAGGTTTCGATGACAGTTATATTATGAGTTTATGAGTTTTGATGTACCGAAGTTAGTTCGGAGTCCCGGATGTGATCACGGACATGACGAGGAGTCTCGAAATGGTCGAGACATAAAGATTGATATATTGGACGGCTATATTCGGACACCGGAAGTGTTCCGGGTGATTTCGGAGAAAACCGGAGAGCCGGAGGGTTACCGGAACCCCCCCGAGAGAAGTAATGGGCCATATGGGCCTTAGTGGAGAGAGAGGGGCAGCCTGTGTGGGCCGCACGCCTCCTCCCCCCTGGTCCGAATTGGACTAGGAGGGGGGGCGGCGCCCCCCTTTCCTTCTCCCTCCCCACTTCTTTCCCCCTCCTAGTAGGAGTCCTACTCCTACTAGGAGGAGGACTCCTCCTTGGCGCGCCATAGGGGCCGGCCGGCCTCCTCCCCTTGATCCTTTATATACGGGGGCAGGGGGCACCCCATAGACACACAAGTTGATCCACGTGATCATATTCTTAGCCGTGTGCGGTGCCCCCTTCCACCATAATCCTCGATAAGATTGTAGCGGTGCTTAGGCGAAGCCCTGCGACGGTAGTACATCAAGATTGTCACCACGCCGTCGTGCTGACGGAACTCTTCCCCGACATTTGCTGGATCGGAGTCCGGGGATCATCATCGAGCTGAACGTGTGCTAGAACTCGGAGGTGCCGTAGTTTTGGTGCTTGATCGGTCGGACCGTGAAGACGTACGACTACATCAACCGCGTTGTGCTAACGCTTCCGCTGTCGATCTACAAGGGTACGTAGATCACACTCTCCCCTCTCGTTGCTATGCATCACCATGATCTTGCGTGTGCGTAGACATTTTTTTGAAATTACTACGTTCCCCTACAAAAATAAAGAGTTTGTGATCAGAGCTGCATCGATGAACATGGTTAGGCACTCACGACACAATCGAGTTTCAGATTTTTAGTTAGAGCATCTATTGTTGTCTGCTAGAGTAGTGTGCAGAATTTCAGTTTCACAATTTTTGAGCTCGATGCCTACTGATTTAGGCTAACCAACTACTAAAGAATTATGTAAAAGTAACTAACAGTAGCACCAGTTTCTAGACGAACTATTTTACTGAGCTGAAGGAATATATGGATGGTCAACGAACAGTAGCACCAGTTTCTTCAGAATGCATTTTTCAGAAGCCAAAGCTCACACACCGGAGCACACACATGAATGGTAAGAAAAAACAAAGCGCACATATATGAGCTCGCAATACACATGAGAACACACGAACACCCATATAGTGAGCGCCCAAACACAAGAGACATCACTCAGCACACACGCAGCAAACACACTAATCTTTTTAGTAATAATACTGCATAAAGCTCTTCCTTGAAATCGAACTTTTCATGAAACTCAACTTTTGAACTTCTGAATATCTTCATATAACCTACACTCTGACTCTGAAGTATACTTATAGGTTTGACTGTATGAACATTCGGTTATCTACATTCTGAAGCCTGCAGTATACTACTCTAGTTTCTAGAGGAACTTCTGTCATTTGATTATCTAAACTCTAGCTAAAGTTGTTGAATTTCGTGCCAAATTGCCGATGTAGTAGTAGCAGGGAGCCAAAGCTTCATGGTCAGCTACATGATTTAGCACACGACATGGGGGCTAAGTTCGGATGATGATGACAGGTGCTGCAACCTACAGCAGCTACAAAAAACGGAGCAGATACACAAACTGGACAGGGGGGACAGTACAACTGAACTTCAGACATCAAATTGAGAACAATACAGAACAGGAAAGGGGGAAGGAATCGACGCTTTGACTTGGATACAGTTTTTGAGATAGGTTGGAAGGAACCAACTTCAGACATCAAATGAGGCCACTGCCACAAGCATGGCGCCTCAAAGCGGAGCAAGTTGCAAGGCGCGGCAAAGTTGCACGGCCTGAGGCGGCGAAGTTGAACGTCCTGGACACTGCGGCTATACGGGCAAGGAATCACAGTTCAAAAAAATGTACGGGCAAGGAATCCAGCGAGCTCACGTTCCCTGCCATGGCGTCCATCACGCGCAACGGAAGATGGAAGGAGATGGGGAGAAGCTAGGAGGGGCGGTGTTGGTGGCGGGGGAGCCTCGCCGGGGACAGCCACGAGGAGATGAAGGCTGGCCGCGGGAGGTAGCAGCCAAATCGACGGAGGCAAGTGGTGGTTGGCGGCAGTGGAGGCGCGTCAGGGAGCGTTGACCTCGCCAGATCTAGTTCGCTATGAGGGAAGGTGGATTGCTGGTGGCGCGGGGCCGCACGCTGGCTAGGGAAGACGCACAACGATGGCGCAACGGCAGGAGGTGCGGCGATGCGCGCCGGTGCAGGTCGCGCGGGATGGGATGCGCTGCGACACGGCGACGCAGGTGGCACAGATCTGGAGGGTCCGAAAGGAAGTTCGGGGCTGCGGACGGCTGGGGTTCGAATGGTTGTAGGCGGCGGTGCGGGCAGGAGCTGGCCAACACCGGCGGGGTGGGTTGCGGGGTCGTGGTGCGTGCCGCTGCGTGGGGTAGTGGGTGGATGGGGCAAGTGTGGATGGAGGCACGTCGAGGGGAGGTGGTGAGGAGCCGGGACGGCGGCGCGTCGGGTGGGATGGTGCCGCAGCGGTGGTCGGAAGCGGGCCGGCGGCGCGGCGGTTGTGGTAGGGGTGGAGAGCTCGACGCCGCTGGATCGGGGGAGGTCGGGGAACGGGGAGGAGGAGGTGGATATATATATATATATCCATGTTCAAGAATTCATCCGATTAACCAGTTAACTTGCCGATTAATCCCTACTTATAAGGTCACCGAGTAGCCGATAAATTGATAAACCATCCGATTAATTGCTTAAATGACCGATTAACTTGCCGATTAGCCTATTAATCCCCTACTCGCCAGCCAACCGAGCAGTTACCAGTTAACGATTTCCTCAACAATGATATATATATATATAGGACAACACTATTCTAATCCTGGGATTAGAATAACTATTTGGATCACAGCGCGCCGCGGAGGTGTTCCCGAACTGCTACAGCGCAGGAAAAAAACAACCCGTTCCCCACCCCGACCCCTTCTTTCCCAATCCACCTCGCCTCCACCACCCGGCGATGTGCCCCGCCCCCACCTCCTGGCGATGCTCCTCGCCCCGGCGAAGCACCACAGGCCCCGCCCCCAACTCGTGGTGACGCTCCCTGCTCCGGCGAAACGCCCCACGCCCCGCCCCATCTCCTGGCGACGCTCCCCGCTCTGGCAAAGCGCCCCACGCCTCACCCTCACCTCCCGGCGAAGCTCCCCATCCTCACCTCCCGATGACGCGCCTCGCTCCAGCGAAGCACCTCCACCAGCCAGAGAAGAACCCACCATCTCCTCCTTCCCATAACGGCGTAGCGCTCCCAGTGACGCAAGCCGCTACGGGCTGCTCCCTGATCCACCCGCCCGGCGCCCCTACGCACCACTCCGGCAAATCTTGTGCCTCTCCTGAGTTCCCCACGTCACCAGGATATCCTCCAACCCGCGGGCAACCGCTGCTGTCATTGGAGCCGCTAGACAAAGGCAGAGTACATAGTACGTAGCTACAACAGTAGTAACCGGCCATGGTTGCGTCTCTTTTCCTCGGCAAGATTCTACTTCTCTCCACTCATGCTGTGTGTGGGACCTGTAGCGGATTGGGTTGCAGCCGTTTGTGTAAAAATACATTTTCAGGTAAAACTACTTGCTGGTTTTTGTAAGTTCAACCATTCGTTTTGGGGGCGTTCAGTGATGATATGTCCGTAAGGTGTTTGTTTTTGTGTGCCAATAGGTGTTGGCATGTCTCTTTCTTCATCAGTGCGTGCGAGGTGGCTGCTACAATCAGTTTGCGTCAGGTTGTCTTGTTGTTGTTGCTCGTCTGATCCTCGCACACCAATGCATAAAAACAAAAACACGCCTGGAAGGGAAGAACCAACATGCGTGCTAGCTCCTAGAAGCTAGAGCAATACATGTACTAACAAACATAAAGGTTGGATGTCCACGAATTACTATCTCTCTATGGTTGTGATATAAGAAGTCTTTGTGACGTGCCTCTTTGATGCAGATTAATTAACTCGATGGTGTCCACTCTTTGTATAAATTTGTGTACAACACACAAACTAAAACTAGTTTATATGTATTCCACCATCGGTTCAGAAAATAATCATAAAATACTTCAGATATGATTACAAAAAATGGTTTATATGTTTCCCATTTCTAAAAATATAAATGTAGAACTTCAAAAGTAAATAAATGAGTAGTTCGATGCTTTTAGAAAAAATGAAATTCACTTTACCTATGCTTAATCATGTAACACCACCGTTACAGATAAAAAATAAGTGAAACTAAAAAAGTGAAAATTGAAATAATAGAACAGTTTGCTGTTTATACAAAAAATCAGATTTTTCCATTTCTAATTTATAAAAAGCTAAGTTTAAATAAAAATAATAGAGTAGTTCAATGGTCACAATAAAATTCTATTTTTTCACCTTTTCTAAAAAAATACAAATCCAACCTGTTCAAATTGAAATAGTAGAGCAGTTTCATGTTTATAAAAACATATCTTTCTCATTAAAAATAATAAAACCTAGAAGTTTAAACAAAAAAGGGAGTGATCGGATAAAGAAGTTGCATCTTTTCGAAAATCAGATATTAAAGAAAGCAATAAGTTCAAACTAAAAAAGCGGAGTAGTTCAATGTTCATTATTTTCCATTACAAATGAATAACACCAAGAAGTCCAAATTGAAAAAACCAAGAAGTTCAATTTTTAAAAAATACAATAGTTCAATGTATATGAAAAAGTCAGATTTTCCTTGATACTAAATAATAAACCAAGAAGTTCAATTTCAAAAAAACGAGCAGTTCAATACTTATCACAAAAACTTAAAATTTTCCCGTCGCTAACAAATAAACCAAGAATTTCAGTTCGAAATAATGAAGAAGTTGTACAATGTTTATTACAAAACTAAGATTTTTTCCGTATAAAAATTGAATACAATTCTTTACTCAAAATATAAAAAGGTGAAGTTCAAATTGAAATAATAGAGATGTTTCAGAGTTTATTAAAACCTAGGATTTACCTGTTCAAAAAATAAAAAACACAACGCCATTTTTTGCACTTTTAAAAACAACTCATAAACGAAAAAATGGTTGCTAGAAGTTCAAGTGCTCGGCGAGGAAAGTTTCAAAAAATTCTTGTGAGAGAGGTCTCCAGTGTATTTAGATGTCCAAAATACAGGAAAAATATGTTGTTTTTGTGTTTTAAAATAATTCTCACAAACCAGAGAGAAGTTCAAAGTGATAACAACCGGAAGTTCACGTACTACATGGTGTGTATTTCATATAAGAAAAAAATAAACATAAAGTGAAACAAAGTGAAGTTCAAACAAATATGCCCTAAAAGATCAACTACTTCGCGCAGTGCAAAAAACAGCACGCCAAAAATATAGTGAAGTTCAAACACACATGCCCGAGAAGTTCAACTACTTCACCCAGTGCATTTCCCATTTGCGATGAAGGCAGAAATCATGATCTCGTCATTTTCTAATTTACCTCAAAACGGCAAGAATATCATTTGTGTAAGTTCAAGTTCTCAGTCGAAAAAAGTTAAAAAATAATTATGAGCGAAGTTTGTACACAAGGAATATCATTTGTGTAACACCGACGAATCGATGAGAAATTACAAACAAGAATACGTCACAGAAGTTCAACGTGAAAACAGCAGGAAGTTCAACTACTACACTGAATGAAGTTTAGATGAAAAACTTTTAAAATCGTCGCGAGTATGAAAAGATGATAAACACGGGAATCTTGCGTGCTTACAGCAGCTTTCCATCGGTATATCACCTGCTCAATTCCGGTGAATGGATAGAGAGTTACGAGCAGTGGATGGAGACCTACGAGCAAAAAAATCACGTGAAAAACAGAGTGAAGTTCAGGTACACGCGCCGAGAAGTTCAGGTTCTTCACGGGGTGCATTTTCGAAGAATTTGTTTCGCGATAAAGGCAGAACGCATGATCCCGCCGTTTTCGAAATTACTTGAAAACAGCTAGGAATCAGAGAAAACCATCAACATGAAAAAGTTTCACATTTTCCGTAGCTTTTCAGCGGTATATTATTTGCCCCATTCCGATAAAGTTTGTAGAAATTACGGCAAAAATATGTTTTTCGCCATTTTCGAAACTGACTTAAAACCGTAAAGAATTGGGAGAAACAATACATACCAAAAAGTTCCGCATTTGTTCAAGCTTTCCAACGCCATATCATTTGCTGCATTCGGACGCACGGTTAAAAAATTAGCTCGAAAATATGAACTCGGTAGAACTTGGACCATTTTCTAAATTACTCTTAAACCATTCAAAATTAGAAAAAAAAGTTTCAAGATGAAAAAGCAGCGCATTTTCATAAGCTTTCCAACGCCGTATCATATGCCTCCATTGGATTAGCCGTTTAGAAATGACATCGAAAAAACGAACTCAGCTGTTCGGTTTACAAAATTTTACGTTTTTTCAAATTACTCTTTAACCATAGGGAATTAGAGAAAACTTTCAACATGTGGAAGGAGCGGTTTTGCAGCAGCTTTCCAACGACATATTATATGCCTCATTCCAATAAACGGTTTAGAAATGCGATCGAAAATACGATTCACGTTTTTTATGCAAAGAAAAAACGGTTTTCAAAACTGCCCTTAAACCGCTTATATTTTGCCAAAAATTTAAGTTGGGTCATGATATTGGTGTCCATATTTTTCCAACGGTATATCGCAAGCCCCATTTGGACAATGTTGGCGGAAGTTCAACCTAGTTCAGAGGGAAGTTCAACGTACTACTAGCGGGGCAGGTCAGATTGTGTTCAGAATATTATTCTGATCCTGTGATCAGAATAGTGTTTATGTGTGTGTGTGTGTGTATATATATATAGGTAAATTGTTTAGGACACCTAGGTGCCTGGGCACCTAGGCCTGTTATGGTAACTCATATTCAATAGTGAATGGCATACAATTGACAATTAATGGCTTTCCATATTTTGTTTGCATGCACTAGTAACCTAAATAGTTAATGCTTTCTTTCCAAAACAAAAATAATCTGAACACTCACACTTGGATGCGTATGTACGTACATGTAACAAAGAGAAAACCACGTGTACATGTTTTTTGACCATGATACCAGTTAGTGGGTATTATACCTAATGAAAATATGTACTGTTGTTTTATACTCAATAAAAATATACACATAAATGTCATAGATTTTAATAAGTATGTGTTGGTGTTATATTCAATAAAAATATACACATACATATACATACCTTAATGTGAATATACACATGAATATACATACCTCGATGTTAATATACACATGAATATGTACGCGTTGGTGTTATACCCAATGAAAATATTCACATAAATATATATATATAACTCGATGTAAATTTTATTTGTATATAACCATAAATTTCACACCTTTTAATAAGTGGTAGAATGTACCCGAGAAACCCACATATACATTTTATTAGACCGCGATACCAGTTAACGAGTATATACCTAATAAAAATATGCACATGTTGTTGTTATACCCAATAAAAATATGTACGCATTGGTGTTATACCCAACAAGAATAAATATACGTGTTGGTGTTATACACGATGAAAATGTGTACGTGTTGGTGTACGTGGTAAAAATGTCGCGTAGTATTTTTCTAATTAATTTATCTTGCATCTACCATGCATGCCAAAAATTATGATAAATAAATAATTACAATTTCCTATCAAGAAGGGATAAATAATGACACATATTAATTAGACAACCATTATTACTTCCTGCAACAGTAATGCCGTGCAAACAAATAGGAAAGTAGTAATGCAAGTATGCATGCAAAATTTAAACACATCTTATCAACAAAAACTAGTGTGATCCAACGGCATCTAGGCAAGGAGCCTGGGCACCTAGGTGTCCCAAACTGTCGTCCCAGGATTAGAATAGTTATTCTGATCACGGCACCCTATATAGGGAGACGGAGGATGTTCCCGAACTCGAAAAAAAGCCCACAAACTCCCCGCTCCCCCCGACTGCCTTCTGCCGCCAGGATCTGCTCCCGACGTGCCGCCTGGATCCCCGCTCCCCGATGCACTGCCAGGATCCCTCACCCCGCACGCCGCCGGGTCACCAGATCCCCACCGCCGGCTGCCGCCCATCTCCCAGCGCACCGCCTCCTTATCCCCGCCGGCCGCTCAACTGCTCCTCTAGCCCCAACCCCCTTCTACTCAACTCGGGCAGCGCCGCGAGCCTGGACCGCCTCCAGCCTTCTTCCCCGCAGCTAGCCGTGCTCCTCCGTCAAGGACTACCGCCATCGTGCCCTGCAGCCCATCGCGTCACGCCACCTCGAGCAACCACCTCTGCGCTCTCGACCTCCTATGCTCCAGCGGTCGTCCGTAAGGCAGACAACAACCCGAGCTCCTAATTTTCGTTCTAGTTGTATGCCTGGCCATGGAGTCGCGATCCCTCGCGAGTGACCTGCACGGTTATCTCTCACCGACCTTCGACGGCGCCAGTCATCGACCTTCCCCCCTGCGTCTCTCACAGGGCCAACTGAAGACACAGCCACGAGGACGCTCCCCACTTCACGGAGAACGCAGAGTCCATGGTCCGCGCATGCACACTTGGAAGGACGCCAATCACGCCTGGTATATCCATCGGCTCCAGCTCCCCTGCAACATGTGTGCATTGTTGCTAACTAGTCCATCTTGCAGATGATTGTGGGGTAGTAGGTGCAGGTTTGGAGACGCCCGTGCAGAAGGGAGGAAGGAAGCGGCAAAAAAGTGGTTGCGCATCCACTAGAGCAAGCTGCCGAGACACCAGTTTAACTTGTGTGTGCTTTTGGGTTCATCTTCTACGGCTGATTGTTCCATTGCCACTGTTGCCGGGGCAGTACATCAGGTTAGAGCTGTCCCATGTGAAATCAGTTAACTCTTGATAGAAAGGTAGACGTTGGTTGACCACTTTACTGTAAGGAGATGCAACTAACGCATGGTTAGCTTCTGCTCAAAAGCATGTCCGTTGTAATTCTTTTGCTTGTACAATGCCAGAAAAATATTTAGAAATCACAGCATGCTGTTGTTACAGTCTTCTTCAACCTGTTGTTTTTCTTCAAAAGGTTCAGGGGGTTCTGTTGGGTTTAGTCAAACAAAATATGTACAATTGGTCAGCTTTTTTCAGGTCAACTGAATGATCCCTGTCCCCCGTCCTACGGAACTGAGAGCACCTGCGAGGATGACAGAATCTCGTGGTGCACGCATTGGAGCAGTTCAGTTTCTGCGGTGTGGGCGTGAGTTGCTGTGTGAGCCAAAAAAAAGATGACTTTTAGCAACTGTTGGGTATTTATATAAAAATGTTGTTTGTAACAATTTGTTGTGTTTATTAAAAATATAGAAGTTCACCATGCAAAACTTGCGTAGTTCAATTTGTACTAAAAAGATATAAAATAAAACAACAGTAAAGTTCACTTAAAATGCAAATTTTCACACTGCAAAAAAAAATTGAACTTCTCTCTGCAGCCGCCATGAGAAACTGAAATTTTTTGAAGTGTTTGTTATATATAGGACACCTTTAGTACCGGTTGGTGCCACCACCCGGTACTAAAGGCCTGTTTTGGCCAGGCCAAGCGGCGAGAAGAGCACACCTTTAGTACCGGGTGGTGGCTGGAACCGGTACTAAAGACCCACCCTTTAGTACCAGTTCCAGCCACCAACCGATACTAAAGGTGGTGCGCTGGCGCAGGTGCGGTGCGGCAAGTTTAGTCCCACCTCACTAGCCGAGGGGCGCCCGCACTGGTTTATAAGCCCTGGTGCGGTAGCTCTCTCGAGCTCCTCTCATAAGCAGGCCTTCCGGGCATACATCTGCTGCTATGCCCTGATGGGCCTATTGGGCTAGCGGGCCTACATCCTGGCCCAATTAGAATTTGGGTTTCTAGTCGTATGTAGGCCGCTGTGGCCCAGTAGGTGGGCTTTTTTACATTTAGTTTTTACTTTTCTGCTTTATTTATTTATATTTATTTTTAGTTGTTTTTTTGCTATATTTAGAGTTTCTTTGTGAATATTTTTGCTTTAGGTACAAAAAATTAGAAACTTTCTGTTAGTGCCGGTAGTTTTCAAATTTGAATAGTTTAAATTTTAAATTATTTGAATTTTGTGTGAATCACTAGTTTGTGAATAACTTAACTTTAAAAATACATTTTAAGTGATTCTTTTTTATTATGTTTAATATTAGTGTGTTTTATCATTATATTCAATTTGGTAATGCTTAGGTTATTTAAAAAATGAAATGCCTTTGTAACAGATGAGTTTTCGTCCGAAACCCTGATAGTTCGAAAGAGATTGTCCATTTTGTACACGAAGTGCATCCAGTTTTTGCCGTAACCCTCTCTACTTTTTAGCACATGCTATGTGGGTGAAATTATGATACCATGCCAACTTTCAACCTTTTCGGAGTTCATTTGAAGTGTTTTCCAATTTAGCTGAAAAAATCAGTAAATGCATGAAAGAATTTGTTTGCACATAAAATTTCTTCGCGTTTCAAATGCCAAAACACATAACTACCCCTAACTATTACAGAGATTCCCTCCTGGGTGTGAAACACAGAAGAAAGTGATGATATATAGTGAAGCCGATCACATCCCAGATCTTTGGGTGTGAAACTTTTTCTTCACGTGTGTCCCTTTGCGCCGTAACCATGGAAAATCTTCATCATTTAACGGGATGCTCGGGTCAATATTCACTGTGAATGGAGAAATTTCATCAAGCTTTTCATAATCTCCTGACATGTCTGTCTTGTCATCCACTCCCATGATGTTTCTCTTCCTAGAAAGAACTATGTGCCGCTTTGGCTCATCGTATGATGCATTCGTTTCATTATCTTTTCTTTTTCTCGGCTTGGTAGACATGTCCTTCACATAGAAAACCTGTTGGGGATATTACTATCAGCTGAGACCCGCCCAAGAGGGGCCGGGACAGCCCCAATGGCGGGTTACGCAAGAAGCCCAGTAAACATCCAAGATTGTAGTTTGTTAAGTATTATAGAAGGCCCAAGGGCCTGAAGGCGGTTTAAGGCCTGATATTATGAACCGCCATATGTAAGGAAAGACTTGTAAAGAAAGGCATGTAAAGAAAGTCACCGAGCCGGACACGGTTATGAGCCGGCCAGGACTCTGTAGGCCACCAGGCGTCAACCCATGTGTATAAGGGGATGACCCGGTGGCGGCTTAGGGCAAGAGACAACAAATCGATAACCAAGCCGGCGAGTTGAGCCTCTTGGAGATCGAAACCCTAGCAATACCAAACCCAACTAGACGTAGGCTTTTACCTTCATCGTAAGGGGCCGAACTACTATAAAAACTCTCTCGTGTCCTTTGTCCTGATTAACCCCTTTAAACTTCCTAATGCGATGGCCCTACGACTAAGTCCCTACTCTAGGACATCTGCTGTGACAATTCCACGACAGTTAGCGCCCACCGTGGGGTCAGCGCACTGTGGATTTGAGTTCTTGAAGGGCAACTTCGAAGGGCTCAAGGGATACGCTGTGGGTCGGATGACCAAGAGTCGCCGCGGCAAGCTCTATATCGACGACGAAGGCTGGGGCCCCGAGGCCGGCTCAATCGAGTACGAGTACCGGGTCCCCTTCGGCAGAATTCAGGTTTTCATTGGCCGGATCGGCAAGTCGGGCCCTGAGCCGGACGTCCACACCAACCTCATCGAAACGGCTCAGTGCACAAGGACCACCCGTGTTCAATCTGTCGTGAAGCGTGCCTTCATAGGCTGCATCCACGGCGGTGAATACTCTGAAGGATCGGTGAAGGGCGGTGAGACGGTCGTCTGTTCTGACACTGCATCATCAACGGGCGAGACAGACTCTTTGTACCAGCTACAAGACGGCATGCTCGGGGGTTGTTCCGATGGCAGCAGTATTCCGGACCCCCTTGAGCCGCCAAATTGGGCCGGAGTCTTCATGGCAGGAACACAGCTCGGGCAGAACTCTACCGCAGCAGCAACAGCAGCTACCGGGACGGCTGCAGCTGGGTCAGGAGACCCCGCACGCCCCCCGGCTCAAATTCTAATGGAACTCATGGACAAACTAACAACTCTGTTAACCGCCGTGGTAGAGCCGGCGGATAAAGCCCAGCACGACACAGAGGTAGCACGCATGTGTGAGGAGATGGTGCAAGCTAAGGAAAATCTAGCCGTAGAGGAAACCCGGATGGCAGCAGAGCGGGCGGCTTTGGATGCTCGTGTTCAACAACTTCAAGCAGAGACTTTCCGGCTTTCGGTGGACCTTAACGCATCAAACGAGGTCATGAGGAGGAGGCATCAGAAAACTCAATCACGTCTGCCTCTAAAGCTTGATCCGAGGAACCTGTTCCATACACCCGGGGCTGGGGGGAGTAACCCGCCGGAGGCAAACCGGATCACGACACCCGACGCACCGGTTCAGCCACGTGCCACGGAGCCACCTCGTATAATTACAGCTCCACCTCATTATGTGCCAACACCGCCGGGTCACTTCTCCAACCCCTTGGAAAACCTTATCGCAGCGTCGGCTCATTTGGCGGCTCTCCCAATGGAAGGCGACTCGCCTGCAGCAGTTGAAACACGAAGGGTAAGAGAACTTCTTCAAACGGCTCTGGCGCAGCAGGATGCGTACTCATACAGTCGAGACAGGATCCATTCAACTCCTCGCCCAAGCCAGAGCCCGAGTTACAGTAGGCGTATGGAGTCAGCAGATATGTCAAGCAATGCTCAGCGCCACAACCGGCCATACAGGCATGAGCCGGTGCGGGCTGGAGCCCTTACCTTGGCGGATCAGGAGAGGATTCGTCAAGAGGCGGAACGAGCAGCTCAAATGGTAGCAGATCAGGCGGCTCATCAAACCTTTCCGGCTTATCCAGCAACCTCAGTTGAGGCAGGAGTGGCCACAAGAACCGGAGGCGTGCCTTGCTTGGTGCCGGCCATACGCAATGAGCGTTTGCCAAAGGACTTCAAGGGATAAAGTGCCTAATTACACGGTTGACCTATAGCCGGGGGCTTGGATTGAGAGTTATGAGATGGCTATGGAATTATTGGAGGTCAGCGATGCTGCTATGGCCAAGTATTTCACCATGATGTTAGATGGAACAGCTCGTACTTGGTTAAAGGGATTGCCACCCAATTCTATCGGCTCATGGGCGGAGTTGAAAGCCCGGTTCATCCAGAACTTTAAAGACACGTGTAAGCAGCCTATGTCGATTGTAGACCTGACCAATTGCAAGCAAGAGGATGGTGAATCCACAACCCATTGGGTGCGCCGGGTCAAGGAGATAATACATTCATCTGATAAGATGGATGCCGGCTCAGCGGTTTTAATGTTGGAGAAAAATTGCCGTTTTGAACCTCTGAAGCAGAAGCTGGGGCGGCTCAAGTGTGACTATAATGACATGGGAATGTTGATGGCGGCTCTCGTTAAGTATGCTGATTCTGATACCACCAAGGACCCGGTGTCTGACGAAGAAAAGGCAACGAAGGGAAAGAAGAACGGCAACGGCAAGGGTCACCAGCATAACCCGGCAAATCAGGGAGGTAATAAACGTAAGGCGGATGAGTTTGTTGCTAACACTAATGCACAGGGTGGTAATCAACGGTGCAAAGGCAGACAACCCCCTCGATCGGGCGGGTCAGGTCCCACCCTTGAGCAGTTGTTAAATGAACCTTGTCCAAAGCACGGCACCCGGGAGAAGCCAACCACCCACCTGTGGAAAGATTGTACGATCATGAAGGCGTTTAAAAATTCAAACACGTTTGATGGAGGTCACGGCCCAGGTGGCGGTTCAGGAGGAGGTGGTTTTCACGGCCCGGGCGCCGGTTCAGGCGGAGGAGGATTTCATGGTCAAGGTTATCCTGGTCACCAAGGAGGATATAATCAGCAACCCGGCCAAGGTAATCAGCAGCAGCAATCCGGTTATCAGAGCAACCCGAAGCAGCTGAGTAGTGGGCAATACCATGTATTTACCACCAGTTTATGTAAGAGGGACCAGAAGCTTCACAAGAGGGCCGTCAATGCCGTTGAGCCGGCGATTCCACGTTATCTGCGTTGGTCCGAGCAGCCTATTGTGTGGAGCAGTGAGGATCACCCGCCCCGGGTTGATAATCCGGGTCACTTGGCTTTGGTAGTGGCACCTCAGGTTGGTGGATACAAGTTTACTAAGGTACTCATGGATGGGGCAGCATCATCAACATCCTATATTATGAGACGTTCCGCCGGATGGGATTGACTGATAAAAATCTTAAACAATCCAACACTGTTTTTCACGGTGTGGTACCTGGTAAGTCGGCATACCCAGTTGGTAAGATTGAGCTGGAAGTAGCCTTTGGGGATGAGTATGACTCCAGAGCAGAAAAATTAACCTTTGAGGTGGTTAAGATCAAGAGCCCATATCATGCTCTGTTTGGGCAGCCGGCTTATGCCAAGTTCATGGCTCGGCCGTGTTACGTGTATTTACAACTCAAGATGCCGGGTCATAAGGGCACCATTACGATACATGGGAGCCGGAAGATAGCCTTGGAGTGTGAAGAAGGTGATGCTGCCTACGTTGAATCTGTTTGTGCAACAGAGGAGTTAAAATTTTACAAGGATCATGTTGATTCGGCAGACATGACGTCATTAAAGAAACCAACAACAGAGCACGAGCCGGTGTTGAAATTCAAATCAGCTGATGACACTAAGATGGTTGACTTTGTGCCTGGCGACTCATCCAAACAGTTCATCATCAGCGCAAACTTGGATCCGAAATAGGAAAGCGTGCTCATCGAGTTCATCCGTGAGAATCGGGACATCTTTGCATGGCAACCTTCAGACATGCCGGGTGTCCCGAGGGAACTCGCTGAGCACACTCTTAATATTGATCCAAAGTTCAAACCTGCCAGACAGTTTCTCCGACGGTTCAATGAAGAAAGGCGCAAGGCCATTGGAGAAGAGGTGGCCCGGCTCTTGGCAGCTGGGTTCATTGTGGAGGTCTTTCACCCCGAATGGTTAGCTAACCCGGTGGTTGTGCTAAAAAAGAATGGCACCTGGCGTATGTGTGTAGATTACACCGATCTGAACAAAGCTTGTCTGGTTGATCCTTTTGCTCTCCCCCGTATTGATCAAATCATTGATGCTACAGCGGGTTGTGCATGTTTGAGTTTCTTGGATGCTTATTCCGGTTATCATCAGATTAAGATGGCGGTCAAGGATCAGGAGAAGACAGCCTTTATTACCCCTTTTGGAGCTTTTTGCTATGTGTCTATGCCCTTTGGGCTTAAGAGTGCCCAGGCGACTACCAGCAGTGTGTGCAGAATTGTCTTCACGATCAAATTGGGCGCAATGTTCATGCTTACGTGGATGATATAGTGGTAAAATCCAGGAAGGAGGAAACCTTGGTCACAGGTCTGAAAGAGACTTTTGATAATCTCCGGATCTACAAAATGATGCTTAACCCGGCCAAGTGTGTTTTTGGAGTCCCAGCTGGCAAGCTCTTGGGTTTTTTGGTGCCCAACCGAGGTATTGAAGCTAACCCGGAGAAAATCAAAGCAATTACGTCTTTAGCCAAACCAATGTGCATCAATGACATTCAGCGGTTGGCGGGTCGTGTTGCGGCCTTGAGCCGGTTAGGAGAAAAGGCAATGCCTTTGTATCAGATGATGAAGAAAACAGATGATTTTATTTGGAGTGATGCTGCAAATACTGCTTTTGAGGATCTGAAGGCACAGCTTGCTGAGCCGCCGGTTCTTGCTGCTCCAGTTGAAAAAGAGCCGCTGTTATTATATGTGGCGGCCAACTCACGGGCTGTTAGTGTGGCTATTGTGGTGGAGCGCAAGGAGGCTGGCAAGGAACATCCGGTTCAACGGCCGGTTTACTATGTCAGTGAGGTGTTGATTGAATCCAAGCAACGATATCCGCATTGGCAGAAACTCGTATATGGGGTATTCATGGCAAGCCGGAAGCTTAAACATTATTTCCAGGGTCACCCGATCACTGTGGTCAGCTCTGCTCCTTTGGGAGACATCATTCAAAACAGAGAAGCCACTGGACGAGTCGCCAAGTGGGCAATTGAGCTTGGGTCTCATGGGTTGAAGTATGTGCCGCGTATTACGATCAAATCTCAAGCACTGGTTGACTTCATCAATGACTGGATAGAGATGCAGATGCTAGAAGAGAAACCAGACAACGCGTATTGGACTATTCATTTTGATGGGTCCAGACAGTTGGAAGGCTCGGGGGCTGGAGTTGTGTTAACTTCCCCATGAGGTGACAAATTTTGTTATGTGTTACGGTTGATGTTTCCTTGCACCAACAACGTAGCAGAGTATGAAGCCTTGCTCCATGGTCTTCGAGTGGCGAAAGAGATGAGTTTGAGCTGGGTCAGATGTCTTGGTGACTCAGATCTAGTGGCTCAACAGGTATCTGGCAAGTGGGATTCCAAGGACCCTCTCATGGCGGCTTATCGCTGGGAGGTTGATGCTGTTGCAAGGCATTTTAGAGGTTATCAGGTGGAGCACATTGATCGTCGAAAGAACGAAGCGGCTGATGCCCTAAGCCGGTTGGGGTCTCAGCGTAAGCCGGTGCCACCTAACACCTTTTTGGATATTTTGAATAACCCCTCTGTCAAGTTGCCCACAGAAGAAGATTTAGCTGTTCCTGACCCGGAGGCACAGTTGGTGGCGGCTCTTCACGTCATCCCAGATTGGACAATGTTGTTTTTGGCTTACATGACCCGGGGAGAGTTACCAGCGGATGAGACCCTGGCTCGACAGATAACCAGGCGGTCTAAGTCAATGACGATTTCAGATGGAGAGTTATATCATCGCAGTGTTTTCGGAGCGTTTCAGCGGTGTGTTTCCCCCGAAGAAGGTCAAGAAATCCTTCGTGATATCCATGAAGGTGATTGTGGTCATCATGCCGGGTCAAAATCTTTGGTGGCCAAGGCATTTCGTCACGGTTTTTACTGGTTGACGGCTCACGTTGATGCAAAAGATCTGGTCAGTAGATGTGATGGATGTCAAAAATTTGCACGACGAGCGCATGTGCCGGCTCAAGAGCTCCGGATGATTCCAATAACTTGGCCATTTGCGGTCTGGGGGCTTGACATGGTGGGGCCTTTCAAAGATCTAAGGATAAAAAGACACATCTCCTGGTGGCAGTTGACAAATTCACCAAGTGGGTTGAGGCGGAGCCTGTGAGTAAGTGTGACGCGGCCACGGCGGTTCAGTTCATGAAAAATGTGATCTTCCGTTTTGGTTTTCCACACAGTATTATCACTAACAATGGCACTAATATGTCCCAAGGGGCTATGGAGGAGTTTTGTCAATGAGAGCACATCCGGCTTGATGTTTCTTCTATAGCTCATCCTCAATCCAATGGTCAAGCTGAGAGAGCCAATCAGGAAATTTTGAAAGGGCTCAAACCCCGACTTATGGTTCCCTTACAGCGAACGCCGGGTTGTTGGATAGAGGAGTTACCCTCGGTGCTGTGGAGTATCAACACCACACCCAACAGGTGTACAGGTTACACACCTTTCTTCATGGTTTATGGAGCAGAAGCAGTGTTGCCTAGTGACATCCGTCATGACTCTCCCCGTGTGGCGGCTTATGTTGAAGCCAATAATGAACAAGCCAGACAGGATGCACTTGACTTGTTGGATGAAGAAAGAGACTTAGCGGCAGCCCGGTCAGCAATTTATCAACAGGACCTACGTCGTTATCACAGCCGCCGGGTTAAATCCAGGACTTTTCAGGAAGGCGACTTGGTGCTCCGGCTCATTCAGGATCTGTCAGATGCACACAAGTTATCCCCACCTTGGGAAGGACCCTTTGTGGTCAGTAAGAACTTAAACAACAGGTCATATTACCTCATTGACATTTGAGAGCACCAGGACTCACGTAAGTCGAAGGAAGAGACCCGCCGGCCGTGGAATATTGCTCAACTTCGGCCATACTACACCTGAGCTGCCGGCTCTCATCATGTACATACTTTAACATTGTATATACCATGTTAAGCAATAAAGTAAGACCATCGGTCTCTTTTCTTTTCAAAGATTATGCATCTTTGTTATTTCTTATCTTTCAAATGACTATTAAGGAGCTGATCATATTTGAATCAAGTTTAACCTTTTTTGGTCCAGCTTATGATCGTATCCGAATCTAGCTGCAATCTCATGGTCACTTGGGGGCTTCCTGTTCAAACATAGGTCGTATTCGAACCAAAGAGAACATAGCTGTCGTAACCCTCTTGATTGGCTCAAAGCCAAACTCACTTGGGGGCTTCTTGATCGTATCCGAATCATAGCTTAACCCCTCTTGGGTCTGACTTGGATCGTATCCGAATTAGGGTCGTTAAAAACCTCTCAAGGTCATTTGGGGGCTTCATGTTCAAACATAGGTCGTATTCGAACCAAAGAGAACATAGCTGTCGGTACCCTCTTGATCGGCGCAACGCCAAAGCCACTGGGGGCTATATGGTCGTATTCGAACCTTAGCTTAACCCCTTTGGTCCGGTTTACTGATCGTATTCGAATCAGAAACCCCCAACCTTTTGAATACAGGGTTAAATCATGCTTATTATCTGTTATTTGCTTTTTAGTTTTTGTTGTTTCAATATTACAAACAATTAGCCTGGTCTTCTTCACGGGCTCGACTATTTGACAACACAGCTGCCCGGGTCATTCACACCGGCGGCTTACGGATCAAAAGATGCAACCTATCAAGGTATAGTAATCATTGAGTATTCAATAAAAGCATTGGCTTCTCATAAAGATTGAATTATCAAATTCATCACCCGGGTTATTTAAACCGGCGGTCTGAGGATCAAAAGGGACAAGGTATGGTTATTACTTATACGCATTAACTAAAGAGTTAGCCCTTGTCCTTTATTTATATCTGTCTCTGGTTCTTAATGTGGTAAACATATTGGCTATAAATTGGGTGTTTTAACCCGTTTGGTTCTAAGACGCCAAGACAATATTTTCCTTGTATTTACAGGAACAGAGTTCAAACATTGCAGAAACAAACATTAAATGTGATGCATACATTGGCATCAGGAAACAGACTCCCATAAAAGGTGTTTTATGCGCGACGGCATAAGCAAAGCATACAGTATTTTCACAACTAAGTTATTACAAGGCTTTACAAGCCCATGAAGATGATCATTGTTCCTCCCTCGCCGGTTCACCGCCTTCTGTTGGCTGGAAGTTGGGTTTTGACCAATCAAAACCGTTCACGCGACAAATTCGGCTTCGTCGTCGATCAGGCCAACCGGGTCAACTTTCGGGGCAAATGTATCTTCTCTCACCGGTGGGATCAAATCTGTTACCTTGTATGAGGGAATGGCCATCTTCTTATTCTCACTATCAAAATCCGGTTGGTATTTATCAACATTGGTATCATCTCCAAGGGTAGTTGCTTGAGGCCGAACTCCGTGCACGCAAGCCATGAAGTCATCCTGATCAAAAGGAGACCCGTCTTCCTTCACGGTGGGATAGCCTCTGGCCACGTCCGCCGGGTCTAGGTCTGGCACCCAAGCCTTGGAGCGACTCAGGGCATTCAAAGCTCCGGCTCGCGCGTAGGAGCGTTTTACTTCTTGAAACCTGGTAGGAAGGATGGACAGTTTCTTCAGGACGTCGCTAAACCGGCTGGGTCCTTGATTAGCAGGAGAGATGGCGGCCAGAGCCCGCTGTGCACCAATATACAGTTGTTCAACCAAAGTATATACTTCCTTCAGTTTAATCAACGGGTCTTGGCTCAGATTTTTGCTTCGAGGACCTGCATAAATTTTACACGCAAAGTCAGTTGGCAGATTAGACTCCGGATTTGCAAACAGCACACAAAAGTTAGTCAGACAGCTTACCAAAGATAGCAGCTACCATTTGAGACACTCGGCCCTTTAACCCGTTCAACTCTGTTGAAATCTCTTTTAGAGTTGTTTCGGCCGTCTCAGCACGTTGGGTCAAAAGCGTTTTTTTCTCTGCCCAAGTTTTCTCCTTGGCAGCAAAGCTGGTCTTTAAATTTTCCGTTGCAGAGAGACTTATTTTCAGTTTGGAGTTAGCGGATTTTATTTCTGTCTCCTGACTCGCTAGCCGGATCTTCGCATCAGTTAGTTGAGAGTTCAATTCAGATAAGGCATTCTGCAAAACATTCAGATGAGTCAAGATTTGGTTTCAAAGTTCAAAAATCAAGATTCAAGTCTCAAGTACTTTACAAAAAACCACTTGACACTTGGGGGCTAATGTATGCCAAATCAAATTTCTACGACTCTACAGGCATATTTAAGTCCCAAGTACCTTACAAAGTAACAATACTTGGCACTTGGGGGCTAATGTATGCAGTTCAGCAAGTTTATCAAGGTTAAGCCGGAGTATTAAGTACTTTGAAGACGGTCTCAAAACAATTTAAAGTACCGGTTCATTTATGATCAAAATGAGCTGGTCCTTGGGGATTGCAAGTGGGGCTTTGTTCTATTAAAGTCAAGAAAAGATTCAAAGGTAAAGGTCTTGGCCTATATTTTAAAGTCTACAGGTTATTCCAGTTCTCTCATAATCTGAAGACTTGGGGGCTGAAGGAATACAGATAAGCCGAAAAAACGTACCTCATATTTTAACGGCAACTGCTTGACCATCTCAATCTCAGAATCGCGGCTGGAGTGTACATGATTAAGATAGCCGGGCAAAATATCATTCGCATTGAGATGGTCATAGTTGGCAACGTCAAAGCGAACTTTTTGCCTCTCCAACGCCTCTTGTTTTGCTGTACACCGAGCAGCACGGTTGGGTTCCCCGGCTCAATAAAGCGGCTCCCGGTAATTTGAACATCTTGTGCAGGCGGAGACGGCGGGTTGGCTGAGCTTGATGGTCCGGTTGTAGAAGGGTTCACAGTGGTTTCATCAAATGACGGCTCAGGAGGATTTGCTTCGGTGTCAACAGGCGGGTCTTCTGGAGCGTCAGCTAATGGAGAAGGCGGCCTAGCTGGGTCAGATGCCAGCACCGGCGGGTCTTCCGCCGGCTTAGCTTCCTTCGCTTTTTTGGATTTAGCTTGACCACTAAAAAAAGGTTGCAGGATTGTTAGTATAAAGGTACAATTGAACAAACCAAAAGAAAGGAGGATTTCTAATTACTCGGGAGCAGTCTTGAAAGCCGGGAATTGCGTTTGCGATGAGTCACCAGAAGAGCGAGACACCTCCTGAAAGGATAAAAAAGAATTAAAAGAAATACAAGGAGAAGGATCCATTAAACAGAGTTAAAGACAGAAATAAGTAAACCTCATTCGGACGTTTCCGAGGAGTTTGTTGAAGAACGGCAGCCGGTTCATCTTCAATCCCCGCTTGACGGCGGCTTTCATGTTGCTGCTTTTTCAAATGAAAGTTGGGATCCAAGTGAGCTAAAGGGTTAGAAAACCTTACTTTACGGATCACTCGTCGAACTTTGTGTCTTGGTAAGGGCTCTGAGTCGGAGGAAATGATAGTTACCTCTGCTTCCCCGGCCTGACTGGCCCCAGTGTCATCCTGGTAACTGCTCAGTGTCAATAAGATTGTTAAAAAATTGGCCAAGGGAATCAAGGGCCACCTCCGAATCAGACGTATCATCAAGCTTCATCAAATCTTTAGAAGTGTTCTTCTTTTTCTTCTTCGACTTCCGGGTCGTTTTCTTGGCATTCATGGCGACGGCTTTCGCCTTCTTGGCAGCCTCGTGGTCATATTTCACTTTCCAAAAGTCAGAGTTGGCCTGCAGACAGGCAAAGACAAGATGAAAGGTCAGTGCTAAACAATACGGCTGGGTAAAATACAAAGGAAAAGAGATCAGAATATCCTTACTTCTGGCACCGGGTTAAGCTTATAGAAGAGATTTAACCCAACAATACTGCAGTCTTCATATTTCCCATTCACCAGAAGGTTTGACATTGAGACAATGTCTTCTTCGGTTAGTTGAACCGGGCTATGACGAAGAGAGTCGTACGGGCCTCCACCATATTCATACATCAACTTTGACCGATGGCTTAAAGGAATAACCCGCCATGAGATCCAGCATCGGGTCAGATCAACTCCAGTCAACCCGTTCCCTAACAGAGCATTGATCTTTTTGATGGATGGCATCAATCTCTTGCATTCAGCAACAGTGAGTTTATCTGGAAGCGCGAACTTGGAGTCAAGACGATCGGGGCGATAACCCGGCATTGGCTTCTCGTTTGCTGGTGAGATGTCCTGACAGTAGAACCAAGTTTGGTTCCAGTCCTTTGGGTGACTTGGTAAGACTATTAGAGGGAAGACAGCACCCTGCCGACGCTGAATTGAGATGCCTCCAAGCTCTAAGCTGAGGCCTTGGTGCACTCGTTCTGCCGGTTCAGATAAAAGTATTCTCTAAACAGCTCTACGGTCGGCTCTTGCTGAAGATACACCTCACAGAGCACTTGGAAGTTACAAATATTAGATATGGAATTGGGCCCGATGTCCTGAGGATGGAGTTTGAAAAAGTGAAGGACCTCTCTGAAGAACTTTGAGCCAGGCGGTGAGAAGCCACGGTTCATGTGGTCAGTAAAAACAATCACTTCGCCGTCTCTTGGATTGGGTCGTTCTTCTTCCGGGTCAGGGGCACGGTAAGACATGATGGCTTTTGATGGCAGAAATCCTATGATGAAGAACTCTTTTAAACGTTCCTCAGTTATGGTTGAGGGAACGCAGTTACAGATGGTTGGCATTTTGGACGGCATGATGTGCAAGGAACTGGAAAAAAAGCAGCATGTCGATTCAGTTTAATGATGAGATTAATAGTTAAGGGATGAAGATGCAAAACAAGTAATGGCGGCCTAACTAAGGGCTAATGACATATAAGGAAAAGAAAGCTGGTGCGGTAAGCCGCCATGACTATAGATTCTTTCAGAAAGTGGATTCAGCTAAGTATTGGGACAAACAAGTTTCCCAAAATGGTTGATATTATTTCAGATCAAATGGATGTTCAAAATGAAAAAATTTCTAGACCTAAAAATATAGCCCAGATGAGTTCATCGGATCTAAACATAGCTCTTGTACCAGAAAAAGGAGTCTGCTAATATCAAAAGGAGGCACCAAACAGCTACTGCATGAACATACATCTCTTTTGGATCAGAAAGAGGAGGCAGTAGAAGAACTATGAAGAACTATGATGAACTACGAAGAACACGCAGGAGCTTGGAAACCCTAATGAAGATCTGAGGCATGAAGGAAAGAAAGCTTACGGTTGCAGGTCTACTACGGAGGTCGCCGTGGGTTCTCTGGATCGGTTCAGGTCGATGCAGCGGCCAGAGTCGACGACGGAGATGAGGCGCGGCGGCGAAGCTCGAGCAGTAGCAGGGTCGCGAGAGGAAGAAGACAAAGAGAGAGAGAGAGAGAGAGAGAGAGAGAGAGAAGAATGAGGAAGGCCGGGGCGAGCCTATTTATAAGGAAAGATGCAAATAGACGGGGCGAAAATCAAGGGAGAACCGAATAATGGTTATCCAACTATATAGGCGCCTCGATTCTTGGGAAGCATTAAAGATAAAAGATCCGTTGGAAGATGACGTCATGAAAATCTTTTGCGTTTTCAAGAGATGACGTCACGGCGGATTACAAGGGAATTTCAGTAAAGATAAGAAGATGGTTTTTTTGGCTAAGTATGGAAGATTGACAAAGAACAAAGTTCAAAGTCAACCCGAGGCCTAATGTTGGGGATATTACTATCAGCTGAGACCCGCCCAGGAGGGGCCGGGTCAGCCCCAATGGTGGGATACGCAAGAAGCCCAGTAAACATCCAAGATTGTAGTTTATTAAGTATTATAGAAGGCCCAAGGGCCTGAAGGCGGTTTAAGGCCTGATATTATGAACCGCCATATGTAAGGAAAGACTTGTAAAGAAAGGCATGTAAAGAAAGTCACCGAGCCGGACACGATTATGAGCCGGCCGGGACTCTGTAGGCCACCAGGCGTCAACCCATGTATATAAGGGGACGACCCGGTGGCGGCTTAGGGCAAGAGACAACAAATCGATAACCAAGCCGGCGAGTTGAGCCTCTTGGAGATCGAAACCCTAGCAATACCAAACCCAACTAGACGTAGGCTTTTACCTTCATCATAAGTGGCCGAACTAGTATAAAAACTATCTCGTGTCCTTTGTCCCGATTAACCCCTTTAAGCTTCCTAGTGCGATGGCCCTACGACTAAGTCCTTGCTCTAGGACATCTGTCGTGACAATTCCACGACAAAACCTGTGCCAGATCATTGGCTAGGACGAATGGTTCGTCTGCATACGCAAGATTGTTGAGAACCACTGTTGTCATTCCATACTGCGGGTCTTCCGTTACCCCGCCTCGTGTCATATTGACCCATTTGAACCGAAACAAAGGGACCTTCAAACCACGTCTATAGTCAAGTTCCCATATGTCTTGTATATAACCATAATATGTTTCCTTTCCCGTCTTGGTTTCTGCATCAAAGCGGACACCATTGTTTTGGTTGGTGCTCTTCTTATCTTGGGCGATCGTGTAAAATGTATTACCATTTATCTCGTACCCTTTGAAAGTCATTATATTCGAAGATGGTAACTGGGACAGCAAGTACATGTCATCTTCAATAGAGGCGTCATGCATGGTACGTGTCTGCAACCAGCATGCGAAACTCCTGGTTTGTTCACGTGTAATCCAGTCATCAGACCGCTCCGGGTGTTTGGAGCATAGCAAATTCTTGTGTTCTTCCATATACGGAGCCACTAAGGCGGAATTCTGTAGAACTGTGTAGTGTGCTTCAGTGAGAGAATGTCCGTCCATACATATTATTTGATCCCCTCCTAGCGTGCCTTTTCCATCCAGTCTGCCCTTATGCCGCGATTCAGGAACACCAATCGGCTTAAGGTCAGGAATAAAGTCAATACAAAACTCAATGACCTCCTCATTTTCATGGCCCTTGGAGATGCTTCCTTCTGGCCTAGCACGGTTATGAACATATTTCTTTAAGACTCCCATGAACCTCTCAAAGGGGAACATATTGTGTAGAAATACAGGACCCAAAACGTTAATCTCTTCGCATAGGTGAACTAGGACGTGCGTCATGATGTTGAAGAAGGATGGTGGGAACACCAACTCGAAACTGACAAGACATTGCACCAAATCATTCTCTAACCTTGGTATGATTTCTGGATCGATTACCTTCTGAGAGATTGCATTGAGGAATGCACATAGCTTCACAATGGCTAATCGAACGTTTTCCGGTAGAAGCCCCCTCAATGCAACCGGAAGCAGTTGCGTCATAATCACGTGGCAGTCATGAGACTTTAGGTTCTGGAACTTTTTCTCTGCCATGTTTATTATTCCCTTTATATTCGACGAGAAGCCAGACGGTACCTTAATACTGAGCAGGCATTCAAAGAAGATTTCCTTCTCTTCTTTGGTAAGAGCGTAGCTTGCATGACCCTGATGTATGCCGTCTTTTCCGTGCATACGTTGCTGGTCCTCCCGTGCCTCAGGTGTATCTTTTGTCTTCCCATACACGCCCAAGAATCCAAGAAGGGTCACACAAAGATTCTTCGTCACGTGCATCACGTTGATTGCGGAGCGGACCTCTAGGTCTTTCCAATAGGGCAGGTCCCAAAATATAGATTTCTTCTTCCACATGGGTGCGCGTCCGTCAGCGTCATTCGGAACAGGTTGTCCACCAGGACCCTTTCCAAAGACCACCTTCAAATCCTTAACCATATCATGTACATCAGCACCAGTACGGTGGCGAGGCTTCGTCCGGTGATCCGCCTCACCTTTGAAATGCTTGCCTTTCTTTCTTACGGGATGCCTGCTCAGAATAAATCGACGATGTCCCAGGTACACATTCTTCTTACAATTAGCCAAATATATATTGTCGGCATCGTCCAAACAGTGCGTGCATGCGCGGTATCCCTTGTTTGTCTGTCCTGAAAGGTTACTGAGAGCAGGCCAATCATTGATGGTCACGAACAGCAACGCCTTTAGGTCAAATTCTTCCCCCATGTGCTCATCCCACGCACGTACACCTATTCCATTCCATAGTTGTAAGAGTTCTTCAACTAATGGCCTTAGGTACACATCAATGCCGTTGCCGGGTTGCTTAGGGCCTTGGATGAGCACTGGCATTATAATGAACTTCTGCTTCATGCACAACCAAGGAGGAAGGTTATACAAACATAGAGTCATAGGCCAGGTGCTGTGGTTGCTGCTCTGCTCCCCAAAAGGATTAATGCCATCTGCGCTTAGACCAAACCATACGTTCCTTGCGTCATCTGCACACTCCTTCCCATAGTTTCTTTCTATTTTTCTCCACTGCGACCCGTCAGTGGGTACTCTCAACTTTCCGTCTTTCTTACGGTCTTCTCTGTGCCATCGCATCGCCTTGGCATGCTCTTTGTTTTGGAACAAACGTTTCAACCGTGGTATTATAGGAGCATACCACATCACTTTGGCAGGAATCTTCTTCCTGGGGCGCTCGCCCTCGACATCACCAGGGTCATCGCGGCTGATCTTATAGCGCAATGCACCGCATACCGGGCAAGTGTTCAAATCCTCGTACTCACCGCGGTAGAGGATGCAATCATTAGGGCATGCATGTATCTTCTGCACCTCTAACCCTAGAGGGCAGACAGCCTTCTTTGCTTCGTACGTACTCTCGGGCAATTCGTTGTCCTTTGGAAGCATATTCTTTATCATTATCAACAACTTTCCAAATCCCTTGTCAGATACACCATTCTCTGCCTTCCATTGCAGCAATTCCAGTGTGGTGCCCAGCTTTTTCTTGTCACCTACGCAATTCGGGTACAACAATTTTTTGTAATCCTCTAACATGCACTGCAACTTCTTCTTCTCCAAATCACTTGCGCAGTTTCTCTTTGCATCGGCAATGGCCCGACCTAGATCATCAATGGGCTCATCCGATCCCTCTTCTTCAGCTTCTTCCCGCATTGCCGGCTCAGCTTCTTCCCGCATTACCGGCTCAGCTTCTTCCCTCATTGTTGTATCATCGTATTCAGGGAACCCATGGCCAGGTTAGCTGTCATCGTCCTCTTCTTCTTCATTGTCTTCCATCATAACCCCTCTTTCTCCGTGCTTGGTCCAAACATTGTAGTGGGGCATGAAACCGGACTCAAACAGGTGGACGTGAATGGTTCTTGACGTAGAGTAATTGTGACCATTCTTACAGCCAGCACATGGACAAGGCATAAAACCATCCGCCCGCTTGTTTGCCTCAGCCGCAAGCAGAAAAGTATGCACGCCATTAATGAACTTAGGAGAGCATCGGTCATCGTACATCCATTGCCGGCTCATCTTCAATACACAGCACTGAAAACACCAAATTAATACAATACATAAAGTTCATACAACACTTAAATGCAACAAACAAATAACTCTCTAGCTAAAGAATTTAAATGCAACAACAAATGTGATCAAGATCGCAACTAAGGTAACAATTGATCCAACAGCATAATGATACCAAGACTCACTATGAATGACATATTTTCTAATCTTTCTAATCTTCAAGCGCATTTTCTCCATCTTAATCTTGTGATCATCGGCAACATGCAACTCCAATTCCATCTTCTCCCCCTCAATTCTTTTCAATTTTTCTTTCAAATCCTCGTTTTCTCTTTCAACTAAATTTAACCTCTTGACAATAGGGTCGGTTGGAATTTCCGGTTCAACTATCTCCTACATACAAATATCTATGTCAGCTTGATGGGCATAATTTGTCATAAACACGAAATGCAACAAATAGTTTTAAAAGAGAATATACCACATCCGAATCATAACAAGGACGAGGGCCGACGGGGACGGATATCAAAACCATGGCACTATGTATAACAAACAACGTACGGGTAAGATAATTATACGAGTAACTATATATCCAAATCACACAAACATCAATTTTTATATAAAACATTCATGAACAAGAGGCTCACCGCAAGATGGTGCCGGCGACGGGACGGTGTGGGCGATCGACGGTGGTTACGACGGAGATTTAGAAGGCACTAAGTAAACCACACATACATATGCAAACTAAGCGTTATTTTTGACCTCAGATTGCATATAAATCAAATACTAACACATATAATTCCTCCCAAATTACTAAACTCACAAATTAATCACTATATAAAGCATTGCAAGAGCTAATCTAGCAATGAGAGATGAAAGGACAAAGTTGCTAACCTTTGTGATCATTTGAATGGACGGGGGCCTTCAAATCTTGACAAATTTTGGGCAAAATGTGTGATGAGCTCGAGAGGAAGAGGGGAAGAACAGAGAGGAGAGGGGAAAGGGGAAGAACATTTGAAGTACCACCTGGGGGTAGTTACCCCACATGTCTCATATACTACCATGTGGTAATATATATTCTACTTTATCATTTGAAGTATGTTCATATACTATATATAAGATACTTCAAAGGGAGTTACATGAAAAAATTACAAGTTTGCCCATGATTTTTATTATATTTATGAAATACGTACATATTTATAAAGAAGCATATATACTACCTAAACATTCTTATATACTACATACTACGCGTACATATTCTCCGATTTGACAGATACTACATATAACATACAAAATTCAAGTGGTGGTAACTACCACCGGTGGTAGATAAAATTTGTATATATATTGGGACGGAGGGAGTATTATTGTAGAGAAAAGACAGAAGCGGTATATTGTACTGATTTTTTGTCAAGCAAGCATGCAATTCTTCTGTGACTAGTAATGTTTTGAAATAACATTCAGGAAGGAACCAATGCATGACTACTGACATTAAGCCTATGATTATGCGGCATGATTGCTTAAGTTGGTAGTACATGTTGTAATTATCAGCCACCTCAAAAACATTGGATTTGTTCACCCGCAAAAAAACATTGGATTTGTTCTTATGGTAGTTCACTTTCTTTCCTGTACGCGTAAATGTTGAAAAAAGGCCTCTGTAATCTTTTTTTAGCTTAAAGGCCTCTGTAATCATACGCTGGCTAGTGTGATGGGGAGGTAATCTTACGACTCCATTGTTTCCTACGTCAAAAGTGGTACACATTCCTGCGGGGAAGGTAATCTTACGTCTCTGCAAAGTTTCTTACGGGCTGAGCAATGTGTGGCGCACATTCTGACTGGGGTGAGGGATAACTATTCCTATTCTTCACCTTGGATGACGAATAGCGCAACCCTATATATATATATATATATATATATATATATATATATATATATATATATATATATATATATTAAAACAACACGTAAAAATACATTTAAGCCTAGTTCGGTAGCGCTGTATTTAAAATACCATAGTATCTCAAAACTTCAGTATTGCAACGCATGGGCGATGAATACTACGGTTTTAAAGAAACTGCAATTTTCTCAGTTTTAGAAAAACTATCGATACGTTTGGCTGATGTTGTTTTACTGTAGTTTTGATCGATAGTCACACAACTTAATCTAACTTATACTACACGTACGGAGCTACACGACCGGATGCGGCCGGCTGCATGCAACGCTGTATGGTCTTCTGATCGCTGAGCTAGGAAGTTGCAGACGTGATCGGCCGTAGCTAATTACAAAGAATAGGAATCAGTATCCTATTTTAACTAGTGTGGTGCAAGCCATTGAAAGGATACTGCCGTGTGGTTAGTTATGCTTACAAACCAAGCTGCACGGCAGTCAACCAGCGGATGACACGAGCAACTTTTCCTCAGTTTCAGAAAAAAGAGGTCCAGACCTCTTTTTTTAATACTCCAAGAAAACCACAGTATCAACAATACCACTGTTTATGAAACTGCAGTTTTTGGTATAGTCAAACGCCTCAAAGTATTCAAAACTACAGTTTTTCAAAAAACTGTGGTGTTCTAGTAATACTTTAAAAATACTTTGCATCCAAACGGGGCCTTACTAACTTCCTCACTCTGTCAGACTACCCATCTTGTGTCAACAATGGGTCAATTGAGTACAGTGAGCGAATTTTTATAACTTGGGGGCATTTTTAAATATGTTCTGTCCTATCGAGTTGTACTGAAATTTGAAGCAGCGCATAGGATGGGATATGGAACACAGCGATGTACAGCTTATGACGTGCCTCGATGCAGTCTGATCAATCAGCAATCATATAGGAGTATTAGACGGCATTAGAGGCAGAAGTAGAGTTCAATATTTCCTCTCAAGTTCGATACTAGAAAGTCATTGAGCAAACACCCAGCAGCCTAAACGGGCGCACATAAAGTCGTTCAGCAGTGGACTCTCTCATGGCAGGGTATCAGAGAGTTAAAAGCCATACAGACCATAGGTAGTTCTAGTGGTACTAGTCAATAGGAACAACAGGGAGGGAGTCTAGACTTGGATGCTTGAGCTACAGAAATACGCCCGACTTGCAAATGAAATGGACCCTCATCGCAAGGCCTCTCGTGCGCCGCTCTGCCATTTTGAAGAGGCAGATATCTCCCAGCTGCAGGTTATTGTCACAGGCAAACTTTGACCAGCCTCTGTAAATGATCTTCCTACTTCCTTTGATGTGTAATGTCGTGTGCCAATCCTTGTCCTCCAGCTCAAGTATGAGAGTTTGATCTCTGCTTGGAAGAGTTGAAGCATATTCCGCGCAGAATTCCTAGTTTAAAGAGTAGAAGTGTCAATGGCAACTGAAACAATTGACAAATTCATGTTAATGCATAATTCAGTGGATAAGGGGTGGGATATGCATGCAAGGTTTGCAATGTAATTGCAGAAGTGGGTCTTAAAATTTCATGAACTAGAGACAGAGCCATATATTAGTTCTGCAAAAGAGTAAGTGTTTAAACGCACCAGAGAAAAGAGGTTGCCACCAACACAGCTTTTGGTCATCACTGCCACATAGATAGGAAGTTCAGATCCAATTGCTTGGACTTTCTCCTGAACTTTCTTCTCCACACGGCCGGTTAGAGTTACCCCTCTAGCTAAAATATAGGGAGGCCTAGAAGGCCCCTGAAGATTGTCATTGTTGGAGATGGGATGCTTCAGCTTGTGAGTATCAGATCCTGTAAACATAGGCCATGTTCTCATATGATGAGGATCGCATAACCACAAGTACCTGAAAATGTGATGAGGAAATTTTTTTTTCTTTTTTTCGAAAAGGGGGTTTACCCCAGCCTCTGCATCAGAAAGATGCATACGGCTCATATTATTAAAAAGGAAATCCAGCAACAAAGTCTCCAAGTATCGAAGTGCGAATGTGATGAGGAAATGCATGGTAATTATACAGTGACCTGATTTTGTAGATGGGGATGACGCCGAAGCCATCTTCCGAGCTTTTGCATGAGAACCTGGTACCTGCTTCCGCCTCCCAGATGATCTTCCAGCATCTTCTCTCTCAGTGTGATCATCGTCAGAGCTGGTCAGATCAATAATTTCAACTGTACAAGGGCGTGCATCAGTAATCTGAACTGAACCTTCACCAGTCTTAGATTTTTTTTGTGTCGAAGCATGATGAGTTTTTCTCACAGCCACTTGGGTCCAGTGCGAGAACTTTGAGACGAGTTTTTCCCTTGCTATGGAAAATGAGGAGGTCGTTCAACTGTATGTGATTAGCAGCTACAAAAGCATCCCAATCAGATTGGAGGACAACTTGATCCTCGCTGTGCTTGCTAGCTCGAACATTGTATATGTTACCACCAGGGGCTTCTAGTTTGATAATAGCACTACCTGCCTCCTCTTTTAAATGGCTCACAAGCCTCAATGGTATGTTCTTCAGGAACAGAACAGAAGAAAGGTTAAAAAGATGCAATGCTGACCAACAGAAGTGGGTTACGAATTGGAGTGACTGGCATAACCAAGAAATGATACGGAAAAGATACAACTTACGATAGAGCAGTCCTTCACGTTGACATTAAGTTTCTTCATGATTGCCACATACAAAGGAATCTCAGACCTTATTTTGCGGGCTATTTCTACAACTTTCTCATCTTGTGATTTGGTTAGATAGCATCCAGTTGACATGGTATAGTCAAACTCAACTTGCGTCTGAACATGTCTTGGATTAGGTGCAGCTTGTTCGGCACATCAAATTTGGTACAATTGTCACAAATATATTGCAAAAGGATTCAACATTTAAGAAAATTCATCTAAAAGTCAGTTTGCCTTTTCTTTTCTTGTTTGGGACACTGTTAAGACTGCTTCTACTTCATTAGTTAAAAACGAACAGAAAAGAAATCTAACCATTCAGCACATGATGATCACAAGGCTCACTGGGAGGAAAGGCTCCAAAGATCTCTGAAGGTGGTTGAAAGCAGGAAGCCATCTTCTCGCAACCGCGTGAATTAAATATATGAATCTCAAAGTTGGAGTTCCCATGGTAGATGAACAAGAATGTGTCATTTTCTTCTATATGGTGTGCAGTAACAAATGCATCCCAGCCAGACCGAAGAACTAGCTCGCCGAACTCCCAGGTCACCACAACATCATATGTCCTACCATTAGGAGTGTCGAGTTTAATGGTGTCGGAGATCCTACTCCTCAAATGGGTTGAAAGTTCTCGTGGTATACGCTGTTGTAGGACAAGGAACATAATAGATTAGAGTTATAAGTTTCACAATTCAAACATTCTGGGGCATGAGTTTCAAATATTTGCAGGAAATGCATGAGCCATTTTCACATTTCAGGACTAACCAATTGACATGGAAAACTAACAAAATTAAACTCATAGATTTTTTTATAAGAAGATGACAGTAAATTCATAGATTTGCAACACCACATTACAGGATTAACAAGCAAATTTATGCTTAAGTGACACCAGTTACCAGATTATCATTATCCTGAAATAGGACATTCATGGTCATTGACCAACAATATATTAAACTGCCAATTATCTCATTCTACGTTCACAAACATTTTTCATCCAAGTGTTTTCTGTTGCATCTTCTTATATTCTAAACCAATTATATTATCTTGATGCCAAACTATACCAGGAAACTAAAAATATATCCAGGAATGCGGCATTGCAAGAAGAAACTAAGCACATGCCTTTATAATTCTTTTTGTGAGGAAGAATGTTAAGTCTTTAAATCATGGAAAGAATTGTTCAGCTAGTGCCTCTATTATCTAAAACAATATCCAAAAAAGAAGAAGTTATTGTATGGCCACTCCCTTACTCCTTGACTTGTTAGCCAACACTAGTGTTCTTACCTATTTTACCTTGAAAGATATTTGAACAACCTCTCATGGACCACAGATATTCAGAGCCCAAAACCCTCAAAAAAAGGTTCTTGTACATCCATTCCCTTACTCCTTAACTAGTTAGCCAACACCGGTGTTCTCATCTATAATCTCCTTTTTTCCCCCTATAATCTCCTAAAGCCACTGATATTCAGAGCCACCCCCCACCAAAACCCTCGATATAGCATAATGGGCAAACAAAAGAGAGGGGAGGATGCAGATCTAGAAGCAACAGTGGTTGAAATGAATTTGCAAAAGAATTTAACAGAAGGAGTCCAGAAGGGCAAACTGACGATGCTGTTCTTGAAATCACCCTTGGCTACAGCAGAAAATTGCTTCTTCTCGTCACCCATGTGTTCCCAATAGTAATGATCCCTCCAGAAAGCACAGTTCTCACAATCCCCGTTCATCTCGCAGTACCCTGATGGATGGTGCACAGCGAAACTGCTCAGAGATGAAATCACCACTCCGGCGCTACTAGATGAAGAGAAGGAGAGCCGTATCAAGATTCAAGAACGAGGTGAGAACAACATTACCTTATCCCTTCCTTTCCCCCTGTTCCTTGTTCCCCCAGTATCCTGATAAATTATGGACATCGAAATTGCTCAGAGGTGAAATCACGGCTTCGATGCTAACAGATGAAGAGGAGAGCAGTATCAAGATTCAAGAACGAGGTGAGAGCAACATTACCTTGACCCTTCTTTTTCCCTGGTCTTCTGTTGCGTCGCCCCTCACAGTTCGAATCCTTGCTAGAGAGTGGAGGGGAGCGGAGCCAATGCTGAATGGTATGTGTAGAGAGTGGAGGGGAGCGGAGCCTATGCTGTACCCAAATATTCTGTCACCATTTTGGCACTAGCCCATCCCATTGCTCATGGGTGAGGTCAGGGCCTCTGTTTACTATGTCTGTGTGTGAGCTCTTGGGTAAAGTCGCTTGAGGCATTAAATCACTAGGCCAAAAGAAGAAAGCACAGTACCTCTAGGCAAGTGAAGAGGACACAGCAGTAAAAAATAAAATCTAGCGAACAGAAAAAAGCACAGTACCAGTCTGTAGCAATCAGTTGCTGCTGGAAATTAAACGAAATTCAACCTTTCCCCCTAATCAATGGAATTTGGCAGCTCCCCTACCAACGTTCAAAAAAGAAAAGGAAATTCAATAGTTCGGGCAGTAATGCACCAACTGACCAAGATTTTGTCAGAAACCAGTATTGATGATTTGATATCAAATGGTTATCCATTTAGGATAACAATAAAACTATAAACTACAAAAATGCTTTGGCTAACAAGGTAATATCTCGACTGGCAAATTTTATTCATCAAAAGTAGCTTCTCAAGCTAAAGAATGAAGAAATTCAAGGAGGTGAGGACAACATTATCTTGGCCCTTCTTTTTCCCCTGGTCTCTCTGTTGCGTCGCCTCTCACAAATGATGTGTGGAGTGTGAAGGGGAGGAGAGCCTTTACTGTACCCAAAGATTCTTTCACCATTTTGGCAAAATCCCATCCCACAGCCCATGGGTGAGGTCAGGGTCTCTGTTCTGTGCGTGTGCGTGTGCGTGTGCGTGTGCGTGCGTGCGCGCGCGCGCGCGCGTGTGTGTGTGTGTGTAAAAAGGGCTACCCACCACGGTAGGTGAAAATATCATCAGTTCGCGAGACATAATTGACTCAAACTCGTTACTGGAGATACTGCTTGTTACTGTAGTCTGTAAATCAACAAAGAACTAGTTTCAGTCTTCCTGCTTTTTTGCCTTTTCATAATTCATATTCCAGCATATGTGACATGTGAGATTTCAAACACATTGGAGAGTTGGAGTCCTTGGAAAGGCTATATTTTCTTTACATTTCTTTTTGCATTCCTGGGGTCAGCCAAATGTTGCATGTACAAGGCAGACAGTTATACACACAAGATCCCTTTGGGATGCACTACTGGGTAGGAAAACTTCTATTTTTACGAGTAGGAAAACTCAAGGCACATTACACTGAATGACAGTTATCTAAGCAAAACAAGCTCACAACACCCAGTAGATTGGCGAACAAACTACAGGTTGAAGCTCATCGTAGTCCAGTGGCGGTTCTATGTTCTTCAAACCTAGGGGCACATCTGACTCTTACATGTAGCATTATAACTGAACCCTAACCCACCAAAAAACAGGTTGTGGTCAGCCAAAAACTATATGACCACTAACAGCCGTAATGGTGTGTGTGTGTGTGAGTGGTGTGAAGGCGTACATCAAAGAAAATCCCACACCAGTATCGACAACTTGACCCTGATCGCCATTCTCATGGTCAGTCTGGGGGTTCACCTCCATGAATTGCAACGCATGCATGTCACCAGCATAGGCCTGCAGGAGTGTGCAATCACTTCAGTAACCATGGCATCAAGAATGGTATGAACCATAGCTGAGTTCAGACTTCAGAATTAAGCAACTACTCACTTCATTAAAGTGGACAAGAAAGGTCAAATGCCTCAAAAAGGCATCAAACATAAGCTTCTCTGAAAGCAGTGGTTTCAAACAACTCACTTAGGTTTGTTGACCATTCCCAGGGAATGGCTGCTGTTGCAGGGTTGGAACTGCAGGAGTCTGCATGCACAAGAACATGAGAAACCTGGTAACTAATCAACACGACTACAAATTGTTATCAAGAGATGAAAACACCATCAATTTGGGAGATATAATTGACTCTATAAAGACTACAAAAATGCTTTGCCTATCAAGGTAATATCTCGACTGTCAACTTTAATTCGTCAAAAGTAGCTTCTCAGGCTAAACAATGAAGAAATAACCAGATTTTTCCAAATTATGATGGATGAAAAATTAACTTATGTGCAGTAGATGAACAGTACAGTTACCTAGAGCCAACTGGTTCTGCTTTAAAAAAATCTGCACTTCAGAAGACAGTAAAGGCTAGTATACTGTAAAACATGAAGCAATCCTACCATCCAGATATCACATAATCACCAAAAAGTGAGTTCATAATAATGTCGGATTAGTACTTCACACGAGAACTCTAATTAGCAGTGGGCATACAAGGTTGCAAACCAACCCACTGAGATTCGAGTCTCACTTCTACTTTAATTCCGGAAGTGTGGGAAAATGAGTCTTATCCTCACATCTCGGAAAAAGATTAGTGTTAAGAGAGAAGCAAATACATTAATTCTTCTTCATCTCTTCATGCATCCTGTTCAGCCAATCGAGCCTTCCTTCATTGGTCTCCAAAGCACTAAACATTTCTCTATAATCCACATTCATGAAAAGCTTGGTGGCCATGAAGAACAGATCGCTGCATTCCTTCGCCCCAGATTGCACAGCCAACTTGATGACGTCTTTAATCCCATGGCCTCTTGGAACATCAGTAGAATATGTCACCGAAGTGCTACCAGCCATTATGTTTGCCAGATGCCTGGACTCCTGAACCTTAGGGTTCTTTTGTTGCTTTCGTTTCTTCTTTGGACTAGCAGCAATGGCAGCAGCCCTCTGCTTTTCAACTTCCTTTGTTTTCTGGCCAGGTGCCTTGTTGCTTTCCAGATCATTGTTGTCTTCCAGTTCCAGATAATTGTTGTCATCCTCAACCTCAAAGAGAGCAGTGGGGTCTTCTATATGCTCACCTAGGATCGCAGAAGTTGCAATCGTCACATGAGTCTTGTCAAACATGGTGGTAAGCTCAGCAAGGTTTTTCTGGTGCTCCGACACTTTAAATATTCTGGGTGGGCCTAAAATAGGAATAAATTTACTTATTAGCATAAGCATGTTTTGTAAATTACATAAACTTGAAGGAGATACACTCCATTGGGCACACTACACTACCTCGATGAGCTTCACTCACCATTCATTGTCGGCATCTACTGTTCCAAAATTGATATCCCATTGCTGCCCAGTTGCAGCCTGTGTGGAGGTCGCCCAATGACCATATTCTGTCTTCAAGAAGTCCCATCGGTTTTTGAGCTGCTTCCTCTCATAATTTCTCCCTGTCCTAGCCAAGAACTTATGATGTAGATTCCTGTATCCTGTGGCATTCAGATATGCCTCTGGCCTGTTCCCGGCACTGACCTCCTCTTTACAGATCTCACAAAAAACTTTGTGTGCAAACGAATCCCATTTTGCCTTGGCTTTCACACCTCTCTCCATCTACTCAATCATAATTTAAATGCTTCATCAATTGGTAAAATAATAAGGTATGCAAAAAAAATTATGCATTCATGATACATAGGCAATGTATATAAAGGCATGTACACAAAATTCGTTTGTTTATCATCTAAATTCAGTAAATGCATGACATATCTGGATAGGTTTATTTTTCTAGTGTAAACACTTCACTCTGAAGGTGACATATATGGCCATTTCAGCCTACTGGCCATTCATGTGCTACTTCCAGTTCGAAGCTACCCATTTCACTGTGACACCCAACCCAAGGACGCACTTGTGTAGTAAAAAGCGAGTCTAGTTCAGAGTGATTATACATTATGTAATACAAATAACAACAGAACCTCATGCATTTCTACACCCACGGTATAAAGCACCAACAGACAACGGATTATTACCTATCCGTACTCGAGTTGACAACTTGGGATAATTTTGGGTGGAGTGGGGGTACCTGGAGTGGAGGGGCGAGGAAGACAGGCGCGCGACGAGGAAGCAGATCGCTGGGAGGCGATGCGTAGGGTGAGAGCCGCCGCCGGCCGTCGGCGTCGGGCCGAGGAACATGGGCGACGGCAACCCTAATCACATCCCCTTGCAGCGAGCCTTCTGCACGAGAACTGATTTTCTTACCCAGTAGGGGCGTGGCGGCGGGCGCGGACGAAGGTGGGGCGCATACGCGGGATCGATGAACCGTGTCATGGTGTCAGGAAGAAATAGTACTTGTGATTTAGCTCTGAATAAGATATCAAATGATTCGTCAAATGTTTCAAATCGCTCAAAAAAATCAGCAACCGAACTGATTTGGCGAATAGCATAGATCTGACGAATCAGTAACGGATGCTTATCGCGACCAAATCGCCTGCATAGGAAAGCATCGAACTATTTCCATGTCATGTCTGTCAATTCCTAATGAACCGACTGCAACCAAATGCTTGTGGAATAAGAGAAACTGAGGATGGGCACGGGCACCCGGTACAATTCATACACAGAGAACATCTGAAAGTACTGCTCACAAGTGTCTTCCGAGATGTTGGTTTTCCTTGGTGAAAATTGGGAACGCCATGGACGGCGGCGATTGACTAAGGGTGGCTATCACTTGAGATTATATCGGAGCAGGAAACATAGAAGGAGCATGGTCATACCCATGACAGGGGGTTGTCGTTGGCGACTTGAGGATCACCGACGCCCCCTTTCCGATGAGAAACACCACACCATGGCTTAACTGCATGTGAAGGCTGCCTTTTGCACCGCGAGGGCGATTGGTTGTGAGGCACTTCACCCCGTATTCAGTGTGGCTGCAGGGGATGCCACCTGCAACAGAGACCGAGAGATCCAACTTGGCGAGACGCGCTTTGAGCTCTGGTTTCCATGCGGCGAGGGAGTCAATCTGGGCCATCTGCGTGTCAGGCGCCTTGAGAGTGGAAGCGGAGATGTTGTCCTACTTGTTAGCGTGGTCGACCGCGTTGGAGTTGGAGTTCATCTTGTCGAGGTAGGCATGAAGCTCGGGGTCCATGGATGCGACCAAAGCTTCATGGGCATGTCTCTGACGGCAGGTATCCAGCGTTGATGGTTGCGGAGGCGGTGGAAGGGTAGTGGTTGGTCTCTGATGCCATGATGTTAAGTTCTAGTTCCCTCTATTGCATTCACTTGATCGAATATAGGGGATGGTCTCTCTCAGATACAACTTTGCACTATAGGTAAAAGAAGAAATGTAAAAGCCGCCTAACCGTTGTCGTGATCCACATGATGCCTTCCCGTCCTCTTGTGCTTCTCCTTAAGTAGCATTGATCCGGTTAGGGCCCACATACTTGTGATTCATATGCATAATGTTGCGACCTTCCCCCTAATTGGTCCCTACGATCGATGTGGTTGCCACAACAACGTTTTTTTGCTGCCATGGTAGCGCTTCCTTGAACCAGATGTTTTGTCTACATGCCAGTGTTTCTGTCTAGAGTTGTTAAGCTATCAGTTAAGACGATGACACTGACTTGTTCGTCCGGTAGCTGGAACTACGGTTGCCTTTGTCCACAGCCCCGGCCACGTTAGTGCACTTATTATGACATAGGATTAGGATGTGTTGATGTCCACCACATACGGCTCAAAGGCGGCACATGCGCCCCTGATCTATCATCCTCTGCTCTTGGTCGTGCACGGATCATCTTCCCTTTTGTGGTACCTGGAGTGGAGGGGCGAGGAAGACAGGCGCGCGACGAGGAAGCAGATCGCTGGGAGGCGATGTGTAGGGTGAGAGCCGCCGCCGGCCGTCGGCGTCGGGCCGAGGAACATGGGCGACGGCAACCCTAATCACATCTGAAAGGATCGATATGGTTGACTAGAGGGGGGGTGAATAGACAACTAACAATTTTTAGCTTTTCTTTAACAATTTAAACTTTGCATCAAAGTAGGTTGTCTAGATATGCAACTAGGTGAGAAATCTATATGATGCAACAAGGATAGGAACACAAGAAATCAAGTGATATGATACAAATAAGCTTGCACAAGTAAAGGCACGAGATAACCAAGAGTGGAGACGGTGGAGACGAGGATGTGTTGCCGAAGTTCCTTCCCTTTGAGAGGAAGTACGTCTTCGTTGGAGCGGTGTGGAGGCACAATGCTCCCCAAGAAGCCACTAGGGCCACCGTATTCTTCTCACGCCCTCACACAATGCGAGATGCCGTGATTCCACTATTGGTGCCCTTGGAGGCAGCGACCGAACCTTTACAAACAAGGTTGGGGCAATCTCCACTACTTAATTGGAGGCTCCCAACGACACCACGAAGCTTCACCACAATGGACTATGGCTCCGTGGTGACCTCAACCGTCTAAGATGCTCAAACACCCAAGAGTAACAAGATCTGCAAGGGATTAGTGGGGGGAATCAAATTTCTCTTGGTGGAAGTGTGGATCGAGGCCTTCTCAACCACTCCTGGGCAAATCAACAAGTTTGATTGGCTAGGGAGTGAGATCAGGCGAAAATGGAGCTTAGAGCAACAATGGAGCTTAGGATTAGAAGAGATAAGTCAACGGGGAAGAAGAGAACCCCTTATATAGTGTGGGACAAAGATCCAACCGTTATCCACCTACCAGCCCGCGGCCAGCGGTACTACCGCTTGCTACCAAGCGGTACTACCGCACGGACATGCGATACTACCGTACAGGGCCGCGGTACTGCCGCAACCCTAGCAATAGCAAGGTCAGATCAGAAACACGGGATCTGAGGGCGGTACTTCCGCGGGCGCGGTACTACCGCACGTCAGGAATCCCTTAGCCATGGGGAAGGATACAACCGCGCCTACTTCCACAAAGAAACGGAAGAAGCAAAAACCCGACATAGTAGTACTGCCGAGGGGCGGTACTACTGCCTGACAACATAGCACGGTACTACCGCGGAGCGAAAGCGGTACTACCGCGGTAGGCGCGGATGTAAAAAATTACATCCGCCCCTACTACCACGAAGGAGCGGTACTAGTCTGGTGAGCAACGGTAGTGCAGCTCCAGGGGAGCGGTACTACCGTGGGCACCTGCGATACTACCGTGCCACCGCACGGTACTACCGCTGGTGCCTACGGTACTACCGCTCACCTGGGAGCAATACTACCGCGAGCCAACCCAGCAGCCAGAACCAAGGAGGCGAGAAAGCAGAGGAAGCTCCAGGGGAAAAGGAGGGGACTAGAAAGAGACGTGTACGTGATGATTCCACCCAAACCTTTTCGATGCGGACCCCCTCTTAATAGTACGGCTTTCTATGACTCAAATCCACCAAAAAGAAACATAGAAAAGACGCCGTCTTCAACAGTCTTCGAGGGGCACCCAACCGTCTTGTGCCTAGTGATGAAAAGTCTAGGATACTCAAGGCACACGATTAGTCCGCAAACGCGTTGTCACCAATCACCAAAACACCTTAGGTATAAATATGCCCTTACAATCTCCCCCTTTTTGGTGGATTGATGAAAATACGGGATTTGCACAAGGAAAATAATATTAAGCAACCGCAAACCCCTTCTCTCTAGAATATAGACGGGCTCCCCCTAGATGTGTGCCACCTAGATGAGTGCTTTGGACTGCACGGCACACATACTAGGATCAAAGCTCCCCCTATATTATAGAGACAAGGCATATCTAGTAAGGAAGGCTATCACTAGACAAGATAGCACAAACATAAGTTAACTAAGATAGATAGAGTGCATATGTCTTACACCATATGTAGGATAGGTCTCGACGGCACAAACCAAACAAAAGCAAACGAGGCAAACGAGGTCCAAACGATAAAGACAAAGCAAACACACCAAGCACGACACAACGCAAATCCCTACACTCTCTCCCCCTTTGGCATCGAGACGCCAAAAAGGCAGAGAGGACACCTACACACACGGGGTGGCTCAGGCAGAGAAGTCGTCCCACTGCTCCTCGTGCTCCTCGTCGGACTCAGCGGCGGGGACGGTCTCCTCGATGTCTTCCTCTGAACTGGTCCACTTGTACCCCTGCTTCGTCATCCAGACAGCCTCTGGCGTGATGACGTCCTCAGAACCGCCAGACACATCCTCTCCAAAGAGCCTCATGACCTTCTTATCACGGCGGCGACTCTCCTTGTCAGCCACGTGAGTCCTGTACTATCCCTTTGCCTGTATGCAGAAGAGAGTCTTCATCCTGTCCTTTAACTTCTTGGCCCACGACGGCTCAGAGGAAGGAGCGGTAGACCTAGCAGCACGATCCTCAGCAACATGCTCTGCACCAGCCTCCTCCTCACCAACAGCCCTCCTAGCAGAAGAAGCCTCAGCACAGGTGGTAGTGTTGGCCCAGTTGGGCTTGACGCGGAGGCTGATGGACTCATGCCGAATCCAGTCTGGAGCAAGGAACTCATCACCAGGGTACATCTTCTCCCA
Source organism: Triticum urartu (assembly GCF_003073215.2). NCBI lineage: Eukaryota > Viridiplantae > Streptophyta > Magnoliopsida > Poales > Poaceae > Triticum > Triticum urartu. Next base: position 52,003,265 of record NC_053025.1, on the reverse strand, counting down.
AGTGGTGGAGAGCAGCAGAAACAGGTACGGTCCATAGATAGGTACCTTGCGGGTGAACACCGCAAACCGAAGCTCACACCACATGATGTGTGAGACATCAAGTGGTTGAGTCTGAGATGAACGTGCCTCTGCACACAGGAGCAACATGTCCACTAGATAGGCATGAACCTTGTCCTTGTTGCCAATGCGTGGGAATAGAGTGTTGCGGAAGATGTGATGCATGATATCCAGAAAGGAGTTCAGCACCCAAGTCGACTTGCCATTGGGGAGCACCTTCTCAACAAGGAATGGCTGAAGCAGATTCTTGTTGGTAGACTCAGAGTTGGCATGGGGGCGAACACCAACGGGGGTGTGAAGCCCGTCATCAGGAATGTGAAGTAGATCCATGAACTCCTTCCATGTAGTAGACAGCTGACGGCCGTTGGTCATCCAGGTCATCCTCCGCTCTTCCCCGGGATGAAAGTAAATTGAGGCAAAGAACTGACAGATAAGCTCAGGGTCATAGTCAAGGTGAAAGGAGATCACCGGCTCAATAGCAAATTGCTCCACCAAGTCCAGAGCCTCTCCAAAATAGTCACTAAACTTGTCCTTCCGCATGTGATTCATGTCTATCCACTTGACATCCACGAAGGTATTCTGCTTGTTCTTGATCACATCCAGATAGATGAGAGCCTGTTGCTTGGTCCAGAACAACTCGGTGCCCCTGAGGATAGCCCGAGGATTCACATAGGGATTGATCTTCCGGCGTTCGACATACTCAGTGACTGAAATCTCGTCCATGCCCTTAGCAGGTTCCTTTTGCTTGCTGGCAGTGGTCTTGACATTGCGCTTGGGGGCATTGGAGCCCTCTGGGGCTTCATCTTGGGGGTTGCGCAGACGCTTGGAGCCAGTGTCACGACTGGGATTGGAACGACGAGAGCCACCACCTGAGACACAAAAACGCAAAACACCCACGACAAGCAAGAGGGATCAATGCAAAGACCACACCAAAGCAAAAGAAACAAGCAGAGAGCACACAAGATAATTGCCTAGAGAGAGATTTGACCCCTACGGTAGTACTGCCAAGTGTTGCGGAACTAAGATCGTAGTACCGCTCTTAGTCGCGGTAGTACCGTGTAAGGTCACGGTAGTACTGGGTCTAGGAGCGGTAGTACGAGCTTAGTGCCTCAGCTAGCGCGGTAGTACCGCGTCTGATGGGCGGTAGTACCACACGAGCTAGCGCGGTAGTACCGCACCTAATGGGCGGTAGTACCGCACGAGCGGTAGTACCGCACATGAGACACGGTAGTACCGCACCGCGTTAGATCCGAACTAGTTCAAATCTGAGAAAAGCCCGCAAAACCGCGGCGGTACTACGGTTGGACAAATCTACCACAAGACAACATATCAAGTATGATTCCTACGCAACACGACTCTCCTACATCCTACTCTTGCACAGATTTGGCCTAAAATCTCAAGAACAACAAGCATCTCCCCAAAAACCTAGAAGCGAGAGAACAACCAAGAAAAAGAGGGATTTGGGGAAAAACCTGTTGGGAAACGTAGTAATTTCAAAAAAAATCCTACGCACACGCAAGATCATGGTGATGCATAGCAACGAGAGGGGAGAGTGTTGTCTACGTACCCTCGTAGACCGGAAGCGGAAGCATTAGCACAACGCGGGTGATGTAGTCGTATGTCTTCACGGCCCGACCAATCAAGCACCAAAACTACGGCACCTCCGAGTTCTAGCACACGTTCAGCTCGATGACGATCCCCGGACTCCGATCCAGCAAAGTGTCGGGGAAGAGTTCCGTCAGCACGACGGCGTGGTGACGATCTTGATGTTCTACCATCGCAAGGCTTCGCCTAAGCACCGCTACAATATTATCGAGGATTATGGTGGAGGGGGGCACCGCACACGGCTAAGAGAACGATCACGAAGATCAACTTGTGTGTCTAGAGGTGCCCCCTGCCCCTGTATATAAAGGAGCAAGGGGGAGAGGCCGTCCGGCCCTTGTGACGCGCCAAGGAAGGGGGAGTCCTCCTCTTAGTAGGAGTAGGACTCCCCTTTCCTAGTCCAACTAGGAAGAGAGAAGGGGGGAGGAAAGAGAGGGAGAGGGAGAGGGAAAGAGGGGCCGCGCCCCCCTCCCCTAGTCCAATTCGGACTCCCTATGGGAGGGGGCGCGCCACCTCCTGGGCTGCTGCCCTCTCTCTCCCCGCAGGCCCACTAAGGCCCAATACTTCCCCGGGGGGTTCCGGTAACCCTTCCAGCACTTCGGTTTTCTCCGAAACACTTCCGGTGTCCGAATATAGCCGTCCAATATATCGATCTTTATGTCTCGACCATTTCGAGACTCCTCGTCATGTCCATGATCATATCCGAGACTCCAAAAAATCTTCGGTACATCAAAATATATAAACTCATAATGAAACTATCATCGTAACGTTAAGCGTGCGGACCCTACGGGTTCGAGAACAATGTAGACATGACCGAGACACGTCTCCGATCAATAACCAATAGCGGAACCTGGATGCTCATATTGGCTCCTACATATTCTACGAAGATCTTCTATCGGTCAGACCGCATAACAACATACGTTGTTCCCTTTGTCATCGGTATGTTACTTGCCCGAGATTTGATCACCGGTATCTCAATACCCAGTTCAATCTCGTTACCGGCAAGCCTCTTTACTCGTTCCGTAATACATCATCCCGCAGCTAACTTATTAGTTGCAATGCTTGCAAGGCTTATGTGATGTGCATTACCGAGAGGGCCCAGGGATACCTCTCCGACAATCGAAGTGACAAATCCTAATCTCAAAATACGCCAACCCAACAAGTACCTTCGGAGACACCTGTAGAGCACCTTTATAATCACCCAGTTACGTTGTGACGTTTGGTAGCACATAAAGTGTTCCTCTGGTAAACGGGAGTTGCATAATCTCATAGTCATAGGAACATGTATAAGTCATGAAGAAAGCAATATCATCAAACTAAACGATCAAGTGCTAAGCTAACGAAATGGGTCAAGTCAATCACATCATTCTCCTAATGATGTGATCCCGTTAATCAAATGACAACTCATTTCTATGGCTAGAAAACTTAACCATCTTCGATCAACGAGCTAGTCAAGTAGAGGCATACTAGTGACACTATGTTTGTCTATGTATTCACACATGTATTATGTTTCTGGTTACTACAATTCTAGCATGAATAATAAACATTTATCATGATATAAGGAAATAAATAATAACTTTATTATTGCCTCTAGGGCATATTTCCTTTAGTCTCCCACTTGCACTAGAGTCAATAATCTAGATTACACAGTAATGATTCTAACACCCATGGAGCCTTGGTGCTGATCATGTTTTGCTCGTGGAAGAGGCTTAGTCAGCGGGTCTGCAACATTCAGATCCGTATGTATCTTGCAAATTTCTATGTCTCCCACTTGGACTAAATCCCGAATGGAATTGAAGCGTCTCTTGATGTGCTTGGTTCTCTTGTGAAATCTGGATTCCTTTGCCAAGGCAATTGCACCAGTATTGTCACAAAAAGATTTTCATTGGACCCGATGCACTAGGTATGACACCTAGATCGGATATGAACTCCTTCATCCAGACTCCTTCATTTGCTACTTCCGAAGCAGCTATGTACTTTGCTTCACATGTAGATCCCGCCACGACGCTTTGTTTTGAACTGCACCAACTGACAGCTCCTCCGTTTAGTAAAAATACGTATCCGGTTTGCGATTTAGAATCGTCCGGATCAGTGTCAAAGCTTGCATCAACGTAACAATTTACGATGAGCTCTTTGTCACCTCCATATACGAGAAACATATCCTTAGTCCTTTTCAGGTATTTCAGGATGTTCTTGGCTGCTGTCCAATGATCCACTCCTGGATTACTTTGGTACCTCCCTGCTAGACTTATAGCAAGGCACACATCAGGTCTGGTACACAGCATTGCATACATGATAGAGCCTATGCCTGAAGCATAGGGAACATCTTTCATTTTCTCTCTATCTTCTGCGGTGGTCGGACATTGAATCTTACTCAACTTCACACCTTGTAACACAGGCAAGAACCCTTTCTTTGCTTGATCCATTTTGAACTTCTTCAAAACCTTGTCAAGGTATGTGCTTTGTGAAAGTCCAATTAAGCGTCTTGATCTATCTCTATAGATCTTAATGCCCAATATGTAAGCAGCTTCACCGAGGTCTTTCATTGAAAAACTCTTATTCAAGTATCCCTTTATGCTATCTAGAAATTCTATATTATTTCCAATCAATAATATGTCATCCACATATAATATCAGAAATGCTATAGAGCTCCCACTCACTTTCTTGTAAATACAGGCTTCTCCAAAAGTCTGTATAAAACCAAATGCTTTGATCACACTATCAAAGTGTTTATTCCAACTCCGAGAGGCTTGCACCAGTCCATAAATGGATCGCTGGAGCTTGCACACTTTGTTAGCTCCCTTTGGATCGACAAAACCTTCTGGTTGCATCATATACAACTCTTCTTCCAGAAATCCATTCAGGAATGCAGTTTTCACATCCATTTGCCAAATTTCATAATCATAAAATGTGGCAATTGCTAACATGATTCAGACAGACTTAAGCATCGCTACGGGTGAGAAGGTCTCATCGTAGTCAATCCCTTGAACTTGTCGAAAACCTTTTGCAACAAGTCGAGCTTTATAGACAGTAACATTACCGTCAGCGTCAGTCTTCTTCTTGAAGATCCATTTATTCTCAATTGCTTGCCGATCAATGGGCAAGTCAACCAAAGTCCACGCTTTGTTCTCATACATGGATCCCATCTCAGATTTCATGGCTTCTAGCCATTTTGCGGAATCTGGGCTCACCATCGCTTCTTCATAGTTCGTAGGTTCATCATGATCTAGTAGCATGACTTCCAGAACAGGATTACCGTACCACTCTGGTGCGGATCTTACTCTGGTTGATCTACGAGGTTCGGTAGTAACTTGATCTGAAGTTTCATGATCATTATCATTAGCTTCCTCACTAATTGGTGTAAGTGTCACAGAAACCGGTTTCTGTGATGTACTACTTTCCAATAAGGGAGCAGGTATAGTTACCTCATCAAGTTCTACTTTTCTCCCACTCACTTCTTTCGAGAGAAACTCCTTCTCTAGAAAAACTCCGAATTTAGCAACAAAAGTTTTACCTTCGGATCTGTGATAGAAGGTGTACCCAACAGTCTCCTTTGGGTATCCTATGAAGACACATTTCTCCGATTTGGGTTCGAGCTTATCAGGTTGAAGCTTTTTCACATAAGCATCGCATCCCCAAACTTTTAGAAACGACAACTTTGGTTTCTTGCCAAACCACAGTTCATAAGGCGTCGTCTCAACGGATTTCGATGGTGTCCTATTTAACGTGAATGCAGCCGTCTCTAAAGCATAACCCCAAAACCATAATGGTAAATCAGTAAGAGACATCATAGATCGTACCATATCTAATAAAGTACGATTACGACGTTCGGACACACCATTATGCTGTGGTGTTCCGGGTGGCGTGAGTTGCGAAACTATTCCGCATTGTTTCAAATGTAGACCAAACTCGTAACTCAAATATTCTCCTCCACGATCAGATCGTAGAAACTTTATTTTCTTGTTACGATGATTTTCAACTTCACTCTGAAATTCTTTAAACTTTTCAAATGTTTCAGACTTATGTTTCATTAAGTAGATATACCCATATCTGCTTAAATCATCTGTGAAGGTGAGAAAATAACAATATCCGCCACGAGCCTCAACATTCATTGGACCACATACATCTGTATGTATGATTTCCAACAAATCCGTTGCTCTCTCCATAGTACCGGAGAACGGCGTTTTAGTCATCTTACCCATGAGGCACGGTTCGCAAGTACCAAGTGATTCATAATCAAGTGGTTCCAAAAGTCCATCAGTATGGAGTTTCTTCATGCGCTTTACACCGATATGACCTAAACGGCAGTGCCACAAATAAGTTGCACTATCATTATCAACTCTGCATCTTCAACATTATGAATATGTGTATCACTACTATCGAGATTCATCAAAAATAGACCACTCTTCAAGGGTGCATGACCATAAAAGATATTACTCATATAAATAGAACAACCATTATTCTCTGATTTAAATGAATAACCGTCTCGCATCAAACAAGATCCAGATATAATGTTCATGCTCAACGCTGGCACCAAATAACAATTATTTAGGTCTAATACTAATCCCGAAGGTACATGTAGAGGTAGCGTGCCGACCGCGATCACATCGACTTTGGAACCATTTCCCACGTGCATCGTCACCTCGTCCTTAGCCAATCTTCGCTTGATCCGTAGCCCCTGTTTCAAGTTGCAAATGTTAGCAACAGAACCAGTATCAAATACCCAGGTGTTACTGCGAGCATTAGTAAGGTACACATCAATAACATGTATATCACATATACCTTTGTTTACTTTGCCATCCTTCTTATCCGTCAAATACTTGGGGCAGTTCCGCTTCCAGTGACCAGTCTGCATGCAGTAGAAACACTCAGTCTCAGGCTTAGGTCCAGACTTGGGTTTCTTCTCCTGAGCAGCAACTTGTTTGCTGTTCTTCTTGAAGTTCCCTTTCTTCTTCCCTTTGCCCTTTTTCTTGAAACTGGTGGTCTTATTGACCATCAACACTTGATGCTCCTTCTTGATTTCTACCTCCGCGGCTTTTAGCATTGCGAAGAGCTCAGGAATAGTCTTATTCATCCCTTGCATATTATAGTTCGTCACGAAGCTTTTGTAGCTTGGTGGCAGTGATTGAAGAACTCTGTCAATGACACTATCAACAGGAAGATTAATCCCCAATTGAGTCAAGTGATTATGATACCCAGACATTTTGAGTATATGTTCACTGACAGAACTATTCTCCTCCATCTTGCAGCTATAGAACTTATTGGAGACTTCATATCTCTCAATCCGGGCATTTGCTTGAAATATTAACTTCAACTCCTGGAACATCTCATATGCTCCATGACGTTCAAAACATCGTTGAAGACCCGGTTCTAAGCCGTAAAGCATGGCACACTGAACTATCGAGTAGTCATCAGCTTTGCTCTGCCAGACGTTCATAACATCTGGTGTTGCTCCTGCAGCAGGCTTGGCACTTAGCGGTGCTTCGAGGACGTAATTCTTCTGTGCAGCAATGAGGATAATCCTGAAGTTACGGACCCAGTCCGTGTAATTGCTACCATCATCTTTCAACTTTGCTTTCTCAAGGAACGCATTAAAATTCAACGGAACAACAACACGAGCCATCTATCTACAATCAAACATAGACAAGCAAGATACTATCAGGTACTAAGTTCATGATAAATTTAAGTTCAATTAATCATATTACTTAAGAACTCCCACTTAGAAAGATATCCCTCTAATCCTCTAAGTGATCACGTGATCCAAATCAACTAAACCATGTCCGATCATCACGTGAGATGGAGTAGTATCAATGGTGAACATCAATATGTTGATCATATCTACTATATGATTCACGCTCGACCTTTCGGTCTCCGTGTTCCAAGGCCATATCTGTTATATGCTAGGCTCGTCAAGTTAAACATGAGTATTCCGCGTGTGCAACTGTTTTACACCCGTTGTATTTGAACGTAGAGCCTATCACACCCGATCATCACGTGATGTCTTAGCACGAAGAACTTTCGCAACGGGGCATACTCAGGGAGAACACTTATACTTTGATAATTTAGTGAGGGATCATCTTATAATGCTACCGTCAATCAAAGCAAGATAATATGCATAAAAGATAAACATCACATGCAATCAATATAAGTGATATGATATGGCCATCATCATCTTGTGCTTGTGATCTCCATCTTCGAAGCACCGTCATGATCACCATCGTCATCGGCGCAACACCTTGATCACCATCGTAGCATCGTTGTCGTCTCGCCAAAACTTATGCTTCCACGACTATCGCTACCGCTTAGTGATAAAGTAAAGCATTACAGCGCAATTGCATTGCATACAATAAAGCGACAACCATATGGCTCCTTCTAGTTGCCAATAACTCGGTTACAAAACATGATCATATCATACAATAAAATTTAGCATCATGTCTTGACCATATCACATCACAACATGCCCTGCAAAAACAAGTTAGACGTCCTCTACTTTGTTGTTGCAAGTTTTACGTGGCTGCTACGGGCTTTAGCAAGAACCGTTCTTACCTACGCATCAAAAACCACAATGATAGTTTGTCAAGTTGGTGCTGTTTTAACCTTCACAAGGACCGGGCGTAGCCACACTTGGTTCAACTAAAGTTGGAGAAACTGACACCCGCCAGCCACCTGTGTGCAAAACACATTGGTAGAACCAGTCTCGCGTAAGCGTACGCGTAATGTCGGTCCGGGCCGCTTCATCCAACAATACCGCCGAACCAAAGTATGACATGCTCGTAACCAGTATGACTTATATCGCCCACAACTCACTTGTGTTCTACTTGTGCATAACATCAACGCATAAAACCTAGGCTCGGATGCCACTGTTGGGAAACGTAGTAATTTCAAAAAAATTCCTACGCACACGCAAGATCATGGTGATGCATAGCAACGAGAGGGGAGAGTGTTGTCTACGTACCCTTGTAGACCGGAAGCGGAAGCGTTAGCACAACGCGATTAATGTAGTCGTACGTCTTCACGGCCCGACCGATCAAGCACCGAAACTACGGCTCCTCCGAGTTCTAGCACACGTTCAGCTCGATGACGATCCCCGGACTCTGATCCAGCAAAGTGTCAGGAAGAGTTTCGTCAGCACGACGGCGTGGTGACGATCTTGATGTTCTACCGTCGCAGGGCTTTGCCTAAGCACCGCTACAATATTATCGAGGATTATGGTGGAGGGGGGCACCGCACACGGCTAAGAGAACGATCACGAAGATCAACTTGTGTGTCTAGAGGTGCCCCCCTGCCCCTGTATATAAAGGAGCAAGGGGGAGAGGCCGTCCGGCCCTTGGGGCGCGCCAAGGAGGGGGGAGTCCTCCTCCTAGTAGGAGTAGGACTCCCCTTTCCTAGTCCAACTAGGAAGAGAGAAGGGGGAAGGAAAGAGAGGGAGAGGGAGAGGGAAAGAGGGGCCGCGCCCCCTCCCCTAGTCAAATTCGGACTCCCTATGGGAGGGGGCGCGCCACCTCCTGGGATACTGCCCTCTATCTCTCCCCTCAGGCCCACTAAGGCCCAATACTTCCCCGGGGGGTTCCGGTAACCCTTTCGGCACTCCGGTTTTCTCCGAAATCACCCGAAACACTTCCGGTGTCCAAATATAGCCATCCAATATATTGATCCTTATGTCTCGACCATTTCGAGACTCCTCGTCATGTCCGTGATCATATCCGAGACTCCGAACAATCTTCGGTACATCAAAATATATAAACTCATAATGAAACTGTCAACGTAACGTTAAGCATGCGGACCCTACGGGTTTGAGAACAATGTAGACATGACCGAGACACGTCTCCGGTCAATAACCAATAGCGGAACCTGGATGCTCATATTGGCTCCTACATATTCTACGAAGATCTTTTATCGGTCAGACCGCATAACAACATATGTTGTTCCCTTTGTCATCGGTATGTTACTTGCCCGAGATTTGATCGCCGGTATCTCAATACCTAGTTCAATCTCGTTACCGGCAAGTCTCTTTACTCGTTCCGTAATACATCATCCCGCAGATAACTTATTAGTTACAATGCTTGCAAGGCTTATGTGATGTGCATTACCGAGAGGGCCCAGAGATACCTCTCCGACAATCGGAGTGACAAATCCTAATCTCGAAATACGCCAACCCAACAAGTACCTTCAGAGACACCTGTAGAGCACCTTTATAATCACCCAGTTACGTTGTGACGTTTGGTAGCACACAAAGTGTTCCTCCGGTAAACGGGAGTTGCATAATCTCATAGTCATAGGAACATGTATAAGTCATGAAGAAAGCAATAGCATCAAACTAAACGATCAAGTGCTAAGCTAACGAAATGGGTCAAGTCAATCACATCTTCTCCTAATGATGTGATCCCGTTAATCAAATGACAACTCATGTCTATGGCTAGGAAACTTAACCATCTTCGATCAACGAGCTAGTCAAGTAGAGGCATACTAGTGACACTATGTTTGTCTATGTATTCACACATGTATTATGTTTCCGATTAATACCATTCTAGCATGAATAATAAATATTTATCATGATATAAGGAAATAAATAATAACTTTATTATTGCCTCTAGGGCATATTTCCTTCAAAACCTTGGTCCATGGCAAGAGGAAGTGGTGGGGAACGATCCCACCGGTCGAAATCCGAGGAGAGTGGCCGGAGACGGAGATCCGGCGAGGACCTTCGGCGCCGTTCTTGAGCAAGAGAGAGAGAGAGACTTGGGGAGAGAGACGAATGAATGGGTATGGGGAGTTGGAACTCCCCCGCCCGAGTCATAACCCTGTGACGCCCGGATAATTAGGCTACAGTAGGCCTGCGTTAACGATGCCACATCACCTCAGCTACTGTTGTTAAACTCACGCGGTTTGAAACCCAGTTCAAACTTCAAATTTAAGATCAAGGCAAACATCAAAAGTTTTCAAACTTTAAAACTAAAATGTTCGAGAGGTGACAAATAATGCGTAGGTAATTATGGTGGAGAAAACATCTTTTTATAAAGTAGTTAAAAGCGCTAGTTTAATAAAAACTACAGTAAAACTAATATTTAAATGTATTTTAAATACTAAACAAATATAAACTAATTGTTTAGGGTGCCAAATCAATTATGGCAGTGTCATAAGTATTAGTACTAATTTAGGGGCTAGATTTATAATTTATAAAACAAAGGTAAAAATAAACAGAAAAGAAATTGAAAAAGAGAAAGAAAAGGAAAACGAGCGAACACAAAAAATAAAGGAAAAGAAAATAGGACCCCACCCCCCCGCTGGGCCAAGTGGCCCAGCTCGCCTCAGCCGCCCGAACGGGCCGGCCCACCCCATGGCCCAGCCCCCCACTCCCTTAACCCCCACCTGACCGAAACCCTAACCCACTGCCCACTCCCCACGCACCCCACACTTTCCTCAATCCCCTTCTGGATCGAGATCAAGCACCCGTGCCCGTCCCGCCATCGTCGCGCCGACGCCACCCAGAGCGCCCCCGCCTCGCAGCCTCGTCATCCTCCTCGTCGGTCGACGCCCTGACGCCCCGTCCTCAACCTCCTCCTGCCCGTTCTGGATCTGGGCGCCCACGGCGCCCCGACGTTGTCGCTGGAGCCACCGCGCCGCCACCTCGCCGGACGCCATCGCCTATGTCCACCCTGCCGCCGGAACCTCACCGCCGGCCTGCTTCCCCCTCCGCCGCATCGTCTCCGTCCTCCTCCTCGCCCCCCGTTGCCCTGGACCCTACACGCCCCCTGTGAGCACCTCTCCTCCTCCTTCCCCTAGTTTCCCGCTCGCCGACCGCGGCCATAGCCGTCATGCGCACGCGCCCTCGCACTCTCGCCGCGCGCCTTGCCTCACCTCCCCTCCCTGTGAGCCGCTCCGGCCAGCCCCGCCACTACCTCCACCACTGCGCCGCCCGCGGCCCTCCGCCGCCTCTCCTGGCCGGCGTCGTGGGCGCCGGCGGCCTCGTCCATGGCCTCACCCGAGCAGCCTCCGGGCTCGCCTCGCGCCAGGCGCCCCTGCGCCCGGTAGCCCGCGCGCCCGCTAAGACTACTCCCTGGGCCAATGACAAATGGGGCCCGCCCCTGAGAACGTTTCTGTTGAAAAAAAGAAAAAGGGATAAAAAATAAATAATAAAAATAAAATAATAAATATAATTAACTAATTAATTAACTAATTAACTTAATTAATTCTGATTAAATTAGCTAATTAAGATAAATTAATCTAATGACTAATTAACCTAATTAACTACTGTTAATTAGCTAACAGAGTATGATAGTGGGGCCCACCCCCCTAATTAATACTAATTAGGTTAATTAAAATGTTTAATTAAAATGTCTCACTGACTAGTGGGACCCACTGGTCAGGTTGACCAGTCAACTCTGTTGACTGCTGACGTCAGCATGACATCATGCTGATGTCATTAATCTATTTTCGAATTTAATTTAAATAATTAATTAAATTCCAGAAATTAATAAAATCTTTAGAAAATCATATCTTTTAATCCGTAACTCGGATTAAAATATTTTCAACATGAAAGTTGCTCAGAACGATGAGACGAATCCGGATACGCAACCCGTTCGTCCGCCACGCATCCCTAGCATAGCGAACACGCAACTTTCCCCCTCCGATTCATCTGTCTGAAAACGCAAAACACCAGGGATATTTTCTCGGATGTTTCCCCCCTTCACCGGTATCACCTCATACCGCGTTAGGGCACACCTAGCATCACGCTTTGTCATGTCATGCATCGTCATGCATTTGTTTGCTTAAATATTTATTGTTTCTTCCCCCTCTTCTCTCGCTAGACACCGAGACCGACGCCGCTGCTACCCAGTACGACTACGGTGTTGACGACCCCTCTCTCTTGCTAGAGCAACCAGGCAAGCCCCTCCTCCCCCTTGATCACCAGATATCGCCTACTCTCCTCTATACTGCTTGCATTAGAGTAGTGTAGCATGTTACTGCTTTCCGTTAATCCTATCCTGATGCATAGCCTGTCCTTGCTACTACTGTTGTTACCTTTACCTGCAATCCTAATGCTTAGTATAGGATGCTAGTTTATCATCAGTGGCCCTTCATTCTTGTCCGTCTGTCGGGCCATGATCACTCGGGAGGTGATCACGGGTATATACTATATACCTTATACATGATACATGTGATGACTAAAAGACGGGTCGGCTCGTAGGAGTACCCGCTAGTGGATCTTTGTGGCGAAGCGATAGGGCAGGTTGAGACCACCTAGGACAGAGGTGGGCCTGGCCCTGGTCGGCGTTCGCGGTTATTTCAAGATAACACGCTTAACGAGCTCTTGGTATTTGATCTGAGTCTGGCCACTGGCCTATACGCACTAACCATCTATGCGGGGACAGTTATGGGCACTTGACGTCGTGGTATCAGCCGAAGCCTTCGTGACGTCAGTGACTGAGCGGCGCGCGCCGGATTGGAACATAAGCCTGCTCTTGTATTAAGGGGGCTAGTTCTGCTTCCGGCCGCCCTCGCAACGTGCATGTGTGCAATGGGCGATGGGCCCAGACCCCTGCGCCATAGGATTTAGACCAGCGTGCTGACCTCTCTGTTGTGCCTAGGTAGGGCTACGACGTGTTGATCTTTCGAGGCCGGGCATGACCCAGGAAAGTGTGTCCGGCCAAATGGGATCGACCGTGTTGGGTTATGTGGTGCACCCCTGCAGGGAAGTTAATCTATTCGAATAGCCGTGATCTTCGGTAACAGGATGACTTGGAGTTGTATCTTGACCTTATGACAACTAGAACCGGATACTTAATAAAACACACCCTTCCAAGTGCCAGATACAATTCGGTGGTCGCTCTCTAACAGGGCGACGAGGAGAGGATCGCCGGTTAGGATTATGCTATGCGATGCTACTTGGTGAACTTACCATCTACTCTCTTCTCCTGCTGAAAGATGGAGGTTACCAGAAGCGTAGTCTTCAATAGGACTAGCTATGCCCGTCTTATTCCGGCATTCTGCAGTTCAGTCCACATATGATACCCCCTTATCCATTTGATACCAATGCATACATTTGTAGTGTAGCTCCTTGCTTGCGAGTACTTTGGATGAGTACTCACGGTTGCTTTTCTCCCCCTTTTCCCCTTTCCTATACCCGATTGCTGCGACCAGATGTTGGAGCCCAGGAGCCAGACGCCACCGTCGACGACGACTACTACTACACTGGAGGTACCTACTACTACGTGCAGCCCGCTGACGGCAACCAGGAGTAGTTTAGGAGGATCCCAGGCAGGAGGCATGCGCCTCTTTCGATCTGTATCCCAGTTTGTGCTAGTCTTCTTAAGGCAAACTTGTTTAACTTATGTCTGTACTCAGATATTGTTGCTTCCGCTGACTCGTCTATGATCGAGCTCTTGTATTCGAGCCTTCGAGGCCCCTGGCTTGTAATATGATGCTTGTATGACTTATTTTATTTGTAGAGTTGTGTTGTGATATCTTCCCGTGAGTCCCTGATCTTGATCGTACATGTTTGCGTGTATGATTAGTGTACGATTGAATCGAGGGCGTCACAAGTTGGTATCAGAGCCGACTGCCTGTAGGAATCCCCCTTCCACACTCCTTGGTCGAAGTCGAGTCTAGACATTGCAAAACTTTTACTAACATGGCTGTGTGTATTATGGGCACACGTCGCCATTGGGTGATATTATGATCCTTTATTCCTCGACCTATACTCTGGGACTCTGATCTCTCTTCTATTTGGGTTAAATGAATCTGCTAAACTCTAACATTAGGTTCTCGTAACAACTTTCTCCCGGAGAGCCCCTTGTTATAGAGGATCGTCTGCTGCACCAGAAGGATCCGAGGATACTCTCCGATGTTCTCTCGAAACTTTATGGTCACTTATGCAATGCCCTTCCATCGATAAACCCCTATGGATAAGCACGTATACTCGCCAATCATACAATGTTTCCCGGTTGATCTTGTTATTACAAGATACCTCGAAATTCTCTCTGTTGTTCCGAGAATCCTTTGAGCTTACTGCCTTGCTGTTCTTTGTCACCTGAATACCCCTACGGGTAATTCTCGCACTTATCGAGTATCCGCTCATTCCCCGTTGTTCATGTGTTTCGCCAAAGACTTCAAAATATCATTCGATCTTCCGAAAATCCCGAGCAGCCTATTGCTCTTGAAATTCTCGCTTGCTTGAATTATGGTTAATCCCATAAGTTTCGTAATCTTACTGGCCTCCCTTGTCTTTATCATTTTAAGTCCATTGATTCAATATGTTGAGGATGCCCGCATTCCTCAGTCGAATCCTAGGATTCATCCTTCCGGCTCAGACGTCATTTGGATATGAGCTGGTTCTTGACCAATCAATGCCTTGATCGTTTGTGCTTCTAAGTCTATTGAACTTATTCATTTTCGATCAGAACGATTGCTTCTGATCCCTTGATTTGGAAATCATAAAATTTCTTTGCATTGAGCTTTGAGTTAGTTAGTTGTTTCTATCATCTGATCCCCTTGCATTCTTTCTTCTTCTAGTAGGGTACTGATACTCACATCAGCTCCATCGTGGATCGTCAGATCCATTGTTGGATTTCATCTGACATCGTCCTTAATATTCAATAACCTTGTGAGCCTTTCCACCGGTATATAATGCCTTTGGTAAATTGTATCCTCTGCCTTGTCAACCATGTTCTACTTTCGAGCTTGTGTTATTTACTCCTGAAGTTTGTGATATATGTTCCTAAGATACTCGATGGTTTGAACTAATGCCTTCCCTAATCTGTGCAAACCCGGAAGATTCCATGAGTCATACTTATCTGGTATTGCACCAGGTAAAACTTTCAACAACTAATGTCATTTTCAAAATACGAGAGGTGAATGAAATGATATGCATTAAAGAAGTGGGAGTCGACCTTGAACTTTATGTTCATGCCCATGAAAATGATGTATACCATCTCGGAAGCTTATTGCAAAATGATTATCTAGATGTATGATTCTTTTGGTATTCTTGAATTGATTCCTTACAGTTATGGTTCCGACCATGCTGTCCTGATCTGATATATCTGATGGGAATTCATTCCAGCGCCTCATCTATTTTTGGCGAGGTTAAAGTATCTACTGTCACAGGTCAATGACCCGGTTATACTTCTATCATGTTCTACCTTCGAGTATTACCCCCTGGTATCTCGAAGATGTCTTGCCATTGCATCACATCTTACAAATTTTGTTGAAGAAACGTCTTTCCTTGTCGTAGACACTCTACGGTTTCTGGGTTGTTATCAACTAAGGACACCAACTAGTGAAATTATTCCACACTACAAATCAAATAACCCTAGTATTTTTACTAGGAAATTCTGAACTCAATCAGGTCATTCCTAGACTATCGGCTGCATCCTGGTCTTGCTATCTTTGACTATGCTAGCTCATCCTTCTCTGGTGCATGAATTCTTCAATGTGTGAGCACGACTTACGTCGAGCCTTCAACATCATGTTGCTTGTCTTGAAAGGCAACTTTGGTTCCGAGCTTGCATCTTATAGACTGATCCTATAACTTGACACTTCGTCATTTCCTTGCTTGTTGTCGTTGTTATTTGATTGCATCCTCTTGAAAATTCCCGGCAAATGTGTCAGATCACTTTCAACACTTTGACTTCCTCTGAGATGTCAACTGTGTTCATGATGAGAAATACCCTCCTTGCCCTCGATGATTTTTATTATCATCGACAACACCCTTGACTTCCCTTCATCACAAACTTGTCCACATTATGAATACAACTTGCTCTCCAGCTAGTGTTGTGTTCTGCCTTGAAGTATTACTGTCTTTTCTGTCGAGAATGTTGTGGGGATTTCTCCACCTCTTAGAAATTCTCGGTATGGTGATACTTCTCACCATCACCATTCTTTCTTGGCCCCAATGTTGATTCTAACCGGAATGCCAACAAGTCAACGATGCTGCTTGAGTTCTATACTTCTAGAAACCCTATTGCTTTGAAGTTAACGATCGACAGTTCGTTCTTAGACTGTTGGTTATTGAATCGTCACTCTAACATTGATCTTGCTGCCTAAGGCCATACTTCAGGCACATCTTTCAGCTAATGATTGATGGTGTATGTTTTCCTTGAGCATACAACGTTATATCATTTGAATTGACAAGTGTCATCTTCTTGTTCACATTATTGTGGAAATCCATATGTTTGGAATTCTTGATGAATTGTCGCTGAGCCCATCAGCCACCTCCTCATCCCCTCCTTGGTTTAATGATGAACTATTGCTTCAGGAACCCGCTCCCATAGTTCATTTCCCGAGAATTTTACAATGTCATCTCGTCAATTTGTGTCGCACCTTTTCTTCTTGGGCATCCTGAGTCTGAGGTATCCTAACACCGATCAGATCTGAATCTCGGTCAGATATGATGGTTGGAACATTTTTCCAAGAGTTATAACACTGGTCTTTTATGACCCGGTAAGGTGATGTCATGCCCAGCACACCTGGCTGAAGGACCTACTGTTATAGTTTCCTTTTTAGCAAGGTTATCCATTCTTCCATGAGGAATTTGTAAGACTTATTCTACAAGTTGTTCCTGATGGATCCTTCCTGTATCCAAAGTCTGACCTTTGCTTGAAGACCATGTCAATGCTATCTCGAAGCATGCCTGTGGTAATCCGATTTTCAATAAGAGCATTTGAAGCACAATGCTAAGATTTATTTATCATTTATCATAAACACCGTTGTATGGGTAATATCATGAGATCCCTCCCCACTTACCTAAATGGTTTCCTATTTTCTATCCTGTCATGGATATCATGCTCCACTTGTCCTTGGGAAGGATATACCCCTGAAATATGTGTGTATACACATTTTTCTTTCCATTGTTCTGTTTAAACCTGATAATCACTTTTCCTTTCCATTGGTTTGTTTAAACCTTCTTGTGATTTATATAATATAAGCAGTAATATTCTCCTGCTTATGTAAACACCTCGGCGTACAACTCTATAAGTAAGATCCTATTACTATTGTTAATGACATTCCGGTAACCACCAACGGACGAGAACTTTGCCTATTGGTCCACCTCGTTCAACGAGCAGGAAGATGGTTCTCTTCGTCCCTCGCCCTTGGTACCGACGTTGTTACCGACATAACTGATAGGTTATTCTCTGGCATGCCTTGCTATCATAACCGTGCAAGATGTCACCGCTCTTTCAACGTTTAACCCACATGGTGGGCCCATAACCCACAGTTCCACAGGATCGAAACCTGACTCTCCTGTACACCCTAGTGTCAAAGTTATTCCTCGCACTTGGCTTCGTATGTAATTCACGGGCCACCTGCCTAGTGATCTATTCTGGTATCAGACACAATGCGTATTCCCATTGCTCTAAACCCCTTTCACACTTTGTTTCAGGCAACAAACGATTGCCTATGCACTTGAAACTTCCATTTTGCACCTTCTTGCTTTGCTCTTGATAATTTCTTAAGTATCAATTCGAGAGTTACGTTCCGCTACCTTTCCTGATGTTATCTACCAGATAAGCAACATTGTAGCGGCCCGTTCTTCCGAAGTTATCCCTTGACCTTCGTACGTACGATGGAGTTCCCGAGGAAAAGATGCCAACTTCATCATGATGACCTAAAGCAGACAAATGAAGACGTCAATATAATGGATCGACCTCTTCGAGAAGAGTAACCAAGACCGAGAAGACTCGTTAGGTTTTTCGCTACAAGCACCTTCCCGCCTTACTCCACTGCTTAAATCTTGGGACGAGATTTCTTGTAATGGAGGAGATTTGTGACGCCCGGATAATTAGGCTACAGTAGTCATGTGTTAACGATGCCATGTCACCTCAGCTACTGTTGTTAAACTCACGTCGGTTAGAAACCCAGTACAAACTTCAAATTTAAAATCAAGGCAAACATCAAAAGTTTTCAAACTTTAAAACTAAAATGTTCGAGAGGTGACAAATAATGCGTAGGTAATTATGGTGGAGAAAACATCTTTTTATAAAGTAGTTAAAAGCGCTAGTTTAATAAAAACTACAGTAAAACTAATATTTAAATGTCTTTTAAATACTAAACAAATATAAACTAATTGTTTAGGGTGCCAAATCAATTATGGCAGTGTCATAAGTATTAGTACTAATTTAGGGGCTAGATTTATAATTTATAAAACAAAGGTAAAAATAAACAGAAAAGAAATTGAAAAAGAGAAAGAAAAGGAAAACGAGCGAACACAAAAAAATAAAGGAAAATAAAATAGGACCCCACCCCCCCCGCTGGGCCAAGTGGCCCAGCTCGCCTCAGCCGCCCGAACGGGCCGGCCCACCCCATGGCCCAGCCCCCCCACTCCCTTAACCCCCACCTGACCGAAACCCTAACCCACTGCCCACTCCCCACGCACCCCCCACTTTCCTCAATCCCCTTCTGGATCGAGATCGAGCACCCGTGCCCGTCCCGCCATCGTCGCGCCGACGCCACCCAGAGCGCCCCCGCCTCGCAGCCTCGTCATCCTCCTCGTCGGTCGACGCCCTGACGCCCCGTCCTCAACCTCCTCCTGCCCGTTCTGGATCTGGGCGCCCACGGCGCCCCGACGTTGTCGCTGGAGCCACCGCGCCGCCACCTCGCCGGACGCCATCGCCTATGTCCACCCTGCCGCCGGAACCTCACCGCTGGCCTGCTTCCCCCTCCGCCGCATCGTCTCCGTCCTCCTCCTCGCCCCCCGTTGCCCTGGACCCTACGCGCCCCCTGTGAGCACCTCTCCTCCTCCTCCCCCTAGTTTCCCGCTCGCCGACCGCGGCCATAGCCGTCATGTGCACGCGCCCTCGCACTCCCGCCGCGCGCCTCGCCGAACCTCCCCTCCCTGTGAGCCGCTCCGGCCAGCCCCGCCACTACCTCCACCACCGCACCGCCCACGGCCCTCCGCCGCCTCTCCTGGCCGGCGTCGTGGGCGCCGGCGGCCTCGTCCATGGCCTCGCCCAAGCAGCCTCCGGGCTCGCCTCGCGCCAGGCGCCCCTGCGCCCGGTAGCCCGCGCGCCCGCTACGACTACCCCTTGGGCCAATGACAAATGGGGCCCGCCCCTGAGAACGTTTCTGTTGAAAAAAAGAAAAGGGATAAAAAATAAAAAATAAAAATAAAATAAAATAATAAATATAATTAAATAATTAACTTAATTAATTTTGATTAAATTAGCTAATTAAGATTAATTAATCTAATGACTAATTATCCTAATTAACTACTTTTAATTAGCTAACAGAGTATGACAGTGGGGCCCACCCCCCTAATTAATACTAATTAGGTTAATTAAAATGTCTCACTGACCAGTGGGACCCACTGGTCAGGTTGACCAGTCAACTCTGTTGACTGCTGACGTCAGCATGACATCATGCTGATGTCATTAATCTATTTTCGAATTTAATTTAAATAATTAATTAAATTCCAGAAATTAATAAAATCTTTAGAAAATGATATCTTTTAATCCGTAACTCGGATTAAAATATTTTCAACATGAAAGTTGCTCAGAACGACGAGATGAATCCGGATACGCAGCCCGTTCGTCCGCCACGCATCCCTAGCATAGCGAACACACAACTTTCTCCCTCCGATTCATCTGTCCGAAAACGCAAAACACCGGGGATATTTTCCCGGATGTTCCCCCCTTCACCGGTATCACCTCATACCGCGTTAGGGCACACCTAGCATCACGCTTTGTCATGTCATGCATCGTCATGCATTTTTTTGCTTAAATATTTATTGTTTCTTCCCCCTCTTCTTTCGCTAGACACCGAGACCGACGCCGCTGCTACTCAGTACGACTACGGTGTTGACGACCCCTCTCTCTTGCCAGAGCAACCAGGCAAGCCCCCCCTCCCCCTTGATCATCAGATATCGCCTACTCTCCTCTATACTGCTTGCATTAGAGTAGTGTAGCATGTTACTGCTTTCCGTTAATCCTATCCTGATGCATAGCTTGTCCTTGCTACTACTGTTGTTACCTTTACCTGCAATCCTAATGCTTAGTATAGGATGCTAGTTTATCATCAGTGGCCCTTCATTCTTGTCCGTCTGCCATGCTATACTATCGGGCCATGATCACTCGGGAGGTGATCACGGGTATATACTATATACCTTATACATGATACATGTGATAACTAAAAGACGGGTCGGCTCGTAGGAGTACCCGCGAGTGGATCTTTGTGGCAAAGCGACAGGGCAGGTTGAGACCACCTAGGAGAGAGGTGGGCCTGGCCCTGGTCGGCGTTCGCGGTTATTTCAAGATAACACGCTTAACGAGCTCTTGGTATTTGATCTGAGTCTGGCCACTGGCCTATATGCACTAACCATCTACATGGGGACAGTTATGGGCACTCAACGTCGTGGTATCAGGCGAAGCCTTCATGACGTCAGCGACCGAGCGGCGTGCGCCGGATTGGAACGTAAGCCTGCTCTTGTATTAAGGGGGTTAGTTCTTCTTCTGGCCGCCCTCGCAACGTGCAAGTGTGCAATGGGCGATGGGCCCAGACCCCTGCGCCATAGGATTTAGACCGGCGTGCTAACCTCTCTGTTGTGCCTAGATAGGGCTACGACGTGTTGATCTTCCGAGGCCGGACATGACCCAGGAAAGTGTGTCCGGCCAAATGGGATCGAGCGTGTTGGGTTATGTGGTGCAACCCTGCAGAGAAGTTAATCTATTTGAATAGCCGTGATCTTCGGTAACAGGACGACTTGGAGTTGTATCTTGAACTTATGACAACTAGAACCGAATACTTAATAAAACACACCCTTCCAATTGCCAGATACAATCCAGTGGTCGCTCTCTAACAGGGCGACAAGGAGAGGATCGCCGGTTAGGATTATGCTATGTGATGCTACTTGGTGAACTTACCTTCTACTCTCTTCTCCTGCTGCAAGATGGAGGTTACCAGAAGCGTAGTCTTCGATAGGACTAGCTATCCCCCTCTTATCCCGGCATTCTGCAGTTCAGTCCACATATGATACCCCCTTATCCATTTGATACCAATGCATACATTTGTAGTGTAGCTCCTTGCTTGCGAGTACTTTGGATGAGTACTCATGGTTGCTTTTCTCCCCCTTTTCCCCTTTCCTATACCCGATTGCTGCGACCAGATGTTGGAGCCCAGGAGCCAGACGCCACCGTCGACGACGACTACTACTACATTGGAGGTGCCTACTACTACGTGCAGCCCGCTGACGGCGACCAGGAGTAGTTTAGGAGGATCCCAGGCAGGAGGCATGCGCCTCTTTCAATCTGTATCCCAGTTTGTGCTAGCCTTCTTAAGGCAAACTTGTTTAACTTATGTCTGTACTCAGATATTGTTGCTTCCGCTGACTCGTCTATGATCGAGCTCTTGTATTCGAGCCTTCGAGGCCCCTGGCTTGTAATATGATGCTTGTATGACTTATTTTATTTGTAGAGTTGTGTTCTGATATCTTCCCGTGAGTCCCTGATCTTGATCATACACGTTTGCGTGTATGATTAGTGTACGATTGAATCGGGGCGTCACAAACCCCCACGCTCCCTCGACGGCGCGGTAGTACCGTGCCTCATCGCGGTAGTACCGCCCGGTGGAAGTACCGCACCTGAGCGGTAGTACCGTGCCTCCCAAAGCGGTAGTACCACGGCAAGCCGCGGTAGTACCGTGGGCTCAAGAAGATGCATGTTTCAAGCACACGAAAAACGAGGTCTTTGCACGAACACTCCGAGGCAACACTACACCACAAGACCACGCTACACACAAAGGCAGAAAGGCAAACGACAAAAAAAAAACAACCACGAGACACCACCTCTTCAAAGAGAGGGCAGTGGCCGTAGCCACCTATGTTTGAGTCAATCGGTATGGCACCGCGAAGAATTATCCTTGGGTCCATGACCAAAATTCGTCTTTGAAGCACAAGTACCATCAAACATGGCTAATGTGAAAGACTTGATCAATTTGTGCATAATGGGGGGAGGGAGAGTTCATTGAGAGAACAACACTCCCCCTATGTCCATGCCTACATCTAAACAAGACAACACGTTGAGTATGGTGGGGTGTGCAAGGGTTCAAGCAACATTGCTCGAATCAATGATATTTATCTCATGCCTTAACTCGCGAAATCTTGCTTCATCCAAGGGCTTCGTGAAAATATCTGCAAGGTTATCATGAGTGTTGACATAGTTGAGCTCGATCTCTCCTCGCCTAATGTGATCCCAGATGAAGTGATACCGGATCTCAATATGCTTCATCTTGAAGTGTTGCACCGGGTTGAGAGAGATCTTGATGGCACTTTCATTGTCACACCAAAGAGGCACTTTGTCACAAATGACACCATAATCCTTTAAAGTTTGCCTCATCCATAAGAGTTGTGCACAACAACTACCAGCCGCCACATACTCTGCTTCGGTGGACGAGAGAGACACACAACTTTGCTTTTTGGAACACCAACTTACCAAAGAGCAACCAAGGAAATGGCACCCTCCGGAAGTGGACTTCCTATCCACTTTGTCTCCCGCCCAATCGGAATCCGAATACCCTACAAGCTTGAAGTTTGCTCCTCTTGGATACCATAAGCCAAAGTTTGGGGTATGAGCCAAATATCGAAAGATTCGTTTGACCGCCACATAGTGACTTTCCTTAGGTGCGGCTTGAAACCGTGCACAAATTCCCACACTCAACATGATATCCGGTCTAGATGCACAAAGGTAGAGCAAGAAGCCTATCATGGAGCGATATACCTTTTGATCCACCGCTTTACCATTGGGATCTATGTCAAGTTGGCACTTGGTGGGCATTGGAGTGGAAGCCGGCTTGACATCACTTAGCTTGAATCTCTTGAGCATGTCTTGAGTATATTTGGCTTGGTTGATGAAGGTTCCTTCTCTTCTTTGCTTCACTTCGAACCCTAGAAAGAACTTCAACTCTCCCATGGAAGACATCTCGAACTTTGAGGTCATGAGAGCGGCAAATTCCTCATTGAAAGCTTTGTTAGGGGAACCAAAGATAATATCATCAACATATAATTGGCACACAAACAACTCCCCTTTGACCTTCTTAGTAAAAAGAGTGGGGTCGATTAGCCCAACTTCAAAACCACGGTCTTGTAACAACTCGGTAAGGTGGTCATACCACGCACGTGGGGCTTGTTTAAGGCCATAGAGTGCCTTATCGAGTTGATACACATGATCGGGAAAGTAGGGATCCTCGAACCCGGGGGGTTGCTTGACATAAACCAATTCATTAATGGGACCATTAAGAAAAGCACTCTTCACATCCATTTGTTGTAACTTAAAGTTATGATGAGAAGTATATGCAATCAACATGCGAATAGATTCAAGATGAGCAACGGGAGCAAAGGTTTCACCGTAGTCGATATCCTCGACTTGGGAGTAGCCTTGTGCTACCAAACGAGCCTTGTTGCGTATGATAATCCCATGGGCATCTTGCTTGTTCTTAAATACCCACTTGGTTCCAATGACATTGTGGTTCCCCGTCGGTCTTGGCACCAATCTCCACACTTTGTTGCGCTCGAAGTTGTTGAGTTCTTCATGCATGGCATTGAGCCAATCCGGATCTTCTAGCGCCTCATAAACCTTGTGGGGTTCGACACAAGAGACAAACGCGTGATGATCACAATAGTTTTCTGATTGTCTACGAGTGCTTACCCCCTTTCTTAAGCTTCCAAGCACATTCGTCATGAGATGATCTTTGGTGGAGAT
This sequence comes from Triticum urartu, assembly GCF_003073215.2. Lineage (NCBI taxonomy): Eukaryota > Viridiplantae > Streptophyta > Magnoliopsida > Poales > Poaceae > Triticum > Triticum urartu. Next base: position 51,978,921 of record NC_053025.1, on the reverse strand, counting down.
CTTGGAAGCAACCTTGGTGGCACGACTCTGTAACACCCTCGATGCGACTGCATCTCCCACGTGTCAAGGCACGACTTAGAGGCATAATCGCATTGAAGGCATATGTCGCAAGTGAGGTAATCTTCACACAACCCATGTAATATAATAAGGAAAAGGATACATAGTTGGCTTACAATCGCCACTTCACACAATTACATGAATAAAGCATTACATCAACCAAATACAATCAGGGCCCGACTACGGAACCAAAATAAAAGAAGAACCCCAAATGCGACAAAGGTCCCCGATAGACCCCAACTGGGCTCCACTACTGATCAACTAGAACGGAAACAACACAAAGGACAAGATCTTCATCGAGCTCCTCCTGAGCTTGGTTGCGTCATCTGCACGGACTCAACGGCACCTGCAAGCTGGTTTTGGAAGTATCTGTGAGCCACGGGGACTCAGCAATCTCGCACCCTCGCGATCAAGACTATAAGCTTATGGGTAAGGTAAAGGTATGAGGTGGAGCTGCAGCAAGCGACTAGCATATATGGTGGCTAACATACGCAAATGAGAGCGAGAAGAGAAGGCAAAAAGCACGGTCGATAAAGGTATGATCAAGAAGTGATCCTGGACTACCTACGTCAAGCATAACTCCGACAACCGTGTTCACTTCCCGGACTCCGCCGGAAAGAGACCATCACGGTTACACACGCGGTTGATTCATTTTAATTAAGGTCAAGTTCAGGTTTTCTACAACCGGACGTTAACAAATTCCCATCTGCCCATAACCGCGGGCACGGCTTTCGAAAGTTCAAATCCCTGCAGGGTGTCCCAACTTAGCCCATCACAAGCTCTCACGGTCAACGAAGGAATAGACCTCCACCCGAGACATTCCGATCAGACTCGGTATCCCAGTACAACAAGACATTTCGACAGGGTAAAACTAAACCAGCAACACCGCCCGATGCGCCGACATCCTGATAGGAGCTGCACATATCTCGTTCTCAGGGCAACACCGGATGAGCGCTCCGTACAACTAAAACCAGCCCTCAAGTTTCCCCGAGGTGGCGCTGCAAAGGACTCTAGTTCGGACCAACACTTAGACAAGCACTGGCCCGGGGGGGTTAAGATAAAGATGACCCTCGGGATGCGCGACTCCCAAGGGAAAAAGGCTAGGTGGCAAATGGTAAAACCAATGTTGGGCATTGCTGGAAAAGCTTTACTTAAGGCGAATTGTCAAGGGGTTCCCATTATAGCCCAACCGCGTAAGGGACGCAAAATCCGGGAACATAACACCGATATGACGGAAACTAGGGCGGCAAGAGTGGAACAAAACACCAGGCATAAGGCCGAGCCTTCCACCCTTTACCAAGTATATAGATGCATTAATAAAATAAGATATATAGTGATATCCCAACAAGTAAATAAATGTTCCAACAAGGAACGGTATCTCCATGTTCCAACAAGGAACAAACTTCAATCTTCACCTGTAACTAACAACGCTATAAGAGGGGCTGAGCAAAGCGGTAACATAGCCAATCAACGGTTTGCTAGGACATTGGTGGGTTAGAGGCTGAACATGGCAATTTGGGTGGCTGACAAGCAAGTGGTAGGCATCGTAGCAATGGCATAGCAAAAGAGCGAGCAAACTAGCATAGCAAAGATAGTAGTGATTTCGAGGGTATGATCATCTTGCCTGAAATCCCGCAAGGAAGAAGAACGAGTCCATAAAGAAGACAAACGGACGTAGACGAACGGGTCCTCACAACACGACGTTATCAGAACCAACCCGAAGAAGCAACACCGGAAAAGAGAAAACAACATAGTAAACAACCCACACATCAACATCGCATGATGCACAAACGAGTATGATGCATGTCCGGTTTAATGAGGCAGGGCATGGCTAAATGCACAAACAATCCTACAGATTAGGTGGAGCTCAATATGCATCGGGATGCATATTGACAAAACACCACATCAATTATTTAGTTCCCTCTCGTTTATGTACCCCAACAATATTAAATGTTGATTAACATGGCAAGAGGTGAAGCACAACAAAACTACCTATCTAGGCAAGTTTAAATGAGGCCGGAAGCAACGAACAACAATTCCGGAAACTCCTCATGAGCATAAATTAGGTTTGGTACTGTTCTGCCCTAAACACAATTTTAGAGTTGTTTAATATGCAAATAAAGGTCACCATGATAAACTAGGCAAAATTCTACCCCATTTACATATAAAGTTTATTTAATTCGGAGCTACGGTTATTTAGTTATGAATTAAACCGTATTAGCATGGCATAGGGGCAAATTAATGCAAACAACATTTTAAACATAGGTTAAAGTTGGATAGTATTAATCTACACAAAATTCTGAGCAAGTTTCATATATAAATCATTTTAATCCGATGCACCATTTGTGAGTTAGTAAATGCATGATCTAGGGGGACTAAACTGCAAAACTGGCTGACTCAGGATAATAGACAAAATCGCAACAGGAAAAAAAACATGCATCGGGCCGAAACTGGGCAGCCCAACAGGCACAGGGGAGAAGGGGCGCTGGGATGTGGGTGGCTCACCCATGGGCCTGGCCCGGTAGCAGGAGCGGCCTAGCAGGGGGCACGCTGGCGCGCGGAGAGAGGGCAGGCCGAGGCGGCGCTGGGCCTTGGCGCCCGCGGCAGGAGGCGAGGCCGACGTTGCTGGGCCTTGGCGCGCTGCACTGGGCCTGAGGCGAGGCCCACGCGGAGGGTCAACGGCGTCGAGCGGGGATCTGGTTCCCGATCCATGGCGGCGACGGCGCACCGGGTTCCCGACGAGGGCGGAGGGCACGACGACGGCCGGAGAGCGACGGGGAGCGCCGGGGATGGATAGATCCGGGCGGTGGCTCACCGGATCCGGTGCGGAAATGGCGGGAGCGGCTCGGTACGACGAGCTTGACGCCTCGTCGCCGGCGAGCACCTGCGGGAGAGAGAGAGGCCGTGAGAGAGACCAGGGAGGGAGGAGCAGAAGGCGGGGCCGGCGCGAGCTCACCGCGGCGGCGATGGTGCATCACGAGGCGCGACCGGGTGGCAGAGAAGACTCCGGGCAGGGATCCGGCGAAGCCTCGCCGGAGTTCCACGGCGGCGGCGCGACGCGATGGTGAAGGCAGCGTACGGGCTGCGCGGCGGCGGAGCAGGGCCGGTTCGGCCCGGCGCGGGCCGGATCCGGGCATGGCGGGTCCGCGCGGCGGGGGAGTGGGCACAACGACGCGTGTCGGCTCCGGATTGGACGAAAGCGGCGGCGGACATGTCCGGACTGCGGGGGAGAAGTGTCCGGCGGCGCGGAGAGGCTGAAGTTAGGGTTTCATCTGCGAAATGATCCGAAATTTCGGGGAGGGTGCTCTTTTATAGGTAGAGGGAGCTAGGAAGCTCCAAATGAGGTGTGGTTTTCGGCCACGCGATCGTGATCGAACGACCGAGATGATGGAACAGAGTTAGGTGGGTTTTGGGCCAAAATGGAAGGGTGTTGGGCTGCAACACACACGAGGCCTTCTCGGTCCCTCGGTTAACCGTTGGAGTATCAAACGAAGTCCAAATGGTACGAAACTTGACAGGCGGTCTACCGGTAGTAAACCAAGGCCGCATGACAAGTCTTGGTCCAATCCGGAAATGTTTAATCCCCACACAAGAAAGAAAGGTAGAAATGACCACCGGAGGAGAACGAAGCACCGGATTGCAAAACGGACAACGGGGAAAATGCTCGGATGCATGAGACGAACACGTATGCAAATGCAATGCACATGATGACATGATATGAGATGCATGACACGCAAGCAATGACAACGCAACAACAGCGAATAACTGCACGACACCTGGCACATCGGTCTCGGGGCGTTACAACACTCCACCACTACGAGAGGATCTCATCCCGAGATCTAGAATGACACCGAAGGGAAACAACAGAAGAGAAGAGAGGAGAGGTAAAACTAAGTTGCTCCTTTGACAAACGAGTGAAACCAAAGAACCTTGCAAGGTTGAACTAATTCGAGAAAAGAATAGAACGAAGGAGAACAAAGTCGAAAACACTCCGTTAGAAACTAGGGACAAAGAGCATTGCGAAACCTTGAGGTTGAAGGGAAGATATATATTGAGAACACTCCGGTTACAGAAGGGGATCAAGAAAGACCAAATTCGGGCAGCACTCCGGTTGGAAAGAAAAGAATTGAATAAGGTCTTGATAAGATGAGAAGATACTTGATGAAATCACAACACATTGCCACCGGAACTATTGAATGAATGGAGCAAGGGGTAACAAAGATCTCAGACAGCACTCCTGTAGAGAAGGGAGTCAAAATTTGATAAGATGAGATAGCTCAAATGAAAACACGACACTCTGGTTGAGAAAGGGATGCAAGACTTGATAAGGCGAAAAGAACTTGAACAAAGGGGCACAATACTCCGGTTAAGCAAGATAGGGAAGGAATAAGAGTGATATAATTTGGACAGCACTCCGTCTGTAAATGGAAGGAATTGAACTTGACAAGATGAGAGGATACTTGTAAAGAGGACACAACACTCAGATTAAAAGGATAGGCATGGAAAGATCATGATCTTTGACAAAACGAGATGATGGGTTGAAAAGATGAACATCACAATGCCTCCGGAACAAAAGTAAGAATGGAATGTAGTGAACGAAGGAAAACAATATCTTGAGAGAGCACGGTTACAACAGAAGCTAGAACGGAGTTGTTGGAAAACCCACAACGAAAATAATAAGCTTGATATGGTCTTATGGAATACCTCTCAAATTAAGAGATGAAAAACCTGCCACTCATGGGAAAAGAATTGGATTGATAAGAACAAAAATACGAGAAACTTATTTCACCGGGAGGATAAATGAAAACTTGGATCATATATTATCCCCATTAATAGCATTACTCCTTAGGGGAAAGCTTTAGGTGAAATATAACCCAAGATAATTCCAACAAAGAGATTGATGGATTTAAAATACAACATACTTAATAACATGTGAATCATGAAACATGAACTCAAATTATGAAGAATGGCATGATACCACCTCCAAAGATACGGAAGAAAGAATTGCACTCCGGATTGCAAGAAGAAGAATACTTGAGCTCCTTAGAAAAGAATCTGCGCGAACTCTTGGAGAAGGGATAAAATCGTTGATGGACCACCATGTATAGCCTCCATGAAGAAACTCCGGTAAACAAAAGAAAGATCCAAAATAATTGAATGATGTAAAGAATAAGATTTAAGCCTCGCAATGATTTAGATAGAGAACTCCGTGATAATATAATTGAAAGAGGTTGGAACTCCGGGAAAGAAAGATGAGCACTTGAACCCAAGAATTTAATCATCGAGAACAAACTCCGGTAAACAAAAGGATGAACAAACGGAAGGAAAAAGAAGTTGAAAACACAAGGTGAATCCTTGCAATGATTTAGATGGACCTCCGTGGAGATGTAATTGTGAAAGCTTGGAACTCTTGGGAAAGAAAAGATAAAGCGTCTCGAACCAAGAATGTGATATGATGCACCTCCGGAATAAGGAATTAAAGCACTTGGATGGAACAAGAGTAAGAATTACATTATGCTTATCCTTCACCAATTTAAATTGATGACAATCAACGGATTTGGCATATTACTTATTCTTGTAGAAAAGATTAAGAGAGATATAACATCAGACTTGGGAAGGTATTGAACGAACCACCGGAAGGGTTGAAACAACGAATAAAATTGATATGATAAGAAAGGAAGAGAAATCTTGAACGAACCCCCGGAAGAATTAGCAAATGGACGAAGATGCTTGAGAGAATTTAGATACAAGTGAATGTAATAGATTATGGACCGATTAGAGATCACTTGAACGCTGCACCGGTAAGATCGGAGAATGATAAGTGAAAGCTGAGAATGAATAAACCTGACTTGATGGACTCCGGATAACAAACTGAGAAGATTCTTAAATTGCTCCGGAAGGGTGAAAAGAATTCTCACAATCAAAACAATTATGAGAGGATGGCAACCAGCTAGAACCCCGAATCTTGAAGAGAATGGAGCAAGATTAAAGAGAAACTCTTCTTCGGTCTTCAAATGATGAGAATGACGACGGGAAACACTACCAATAATTATTTAGGCACTCTGGAAGAATCAAAAGTGCAGAGGTTGAGGCAACGATGAAAAGAATTTGAAAGATCTTGGAGAAATACATTTGACAGATGATAATCATTCTTACGTCAAACTTCGAAAAGAATTTGAATTATAACTCCGGAAATAGAAGAGTCAGGTAAGATCCTGGGAAAGACCTGTGGGTTAGGGCCCACTCAAGAAAACACCGTTAGAAATGATTAAAAGAGAGATTTGCACCGGTTGAATAAATGACTTGAATAAGATAGGACCTCGAAATAGCTTGAATGGATGCAAAGTGAAAACAGAATCTTCGAAATATCTTCGAGCACTCCGGAACAATTAAAAGAAAGTGAATGAATATGAGGTGCAACCGGCATGAAAAAGGTATTTTGAAACGAGGAAAGGATATGATCTCAACACCGGAAAGCTTGAATTGGCAACACCGGAGAAGAAAAAGAATGAGAATGATGAACTAGAAACTCCGTTAGAATCTTTATGAGAATCACCGGATAAGAATATTGATAAAAAGAATGGAGAAACTTCACATCAACAAGATGGATACTCGATTAAGAAATCTGAGTCCTTGAAGAAAAAAAAACAAGGGAGGGAGGGTGGGAAAAACAACGACAATTTGGAATGGATGAAACGAACACCGTTGAGAAGAAGGATAATTGATCTTGCGTGTTGAAATGATCGGATCCACTTGAAGAGAAAACACGCCGGTTGAAAAGGATTGACAAAAACAATCTCGATGATCAAGAGGATGTATTCACATAGGAATATGAGAACACCTTAGGAAAGGTATGGAATCAACATTTGACTTCGAAGCAACTCGAATACCACAACTCAAAACAAAACAAAGGATTGGCTTGCAGAATAAGCCGAAACAAACATATGATAGAGATTTCGTCCGAAGTTTTCGTGGTGGGGCCTACACGGGCTCGATCGTACAGCACCATCATGTACAAGGCAGTGCACATGACATACGAAGCGTCCCCGAGTCAGCATAGCCAAGGACTCTTTAAGACACAACGAGACCACTGTAAAACCAACCGTGGATAGGCGGACCACTAGACGTCGAACCCCAATTTCATATCATACATCTGTCGGAAAGATATCCTAAGAGCTACTTGAATTCCCACTTATAAACTCCCGAAACATTCCGGTTATGCAATCAGGTGTTGGGGATACAGGGGAAGCATAATATCTCACCCAAACTAGCAAATCCTACATCCAGCTGTATCCATCCTCAACACATAACCAAGAAACTTCGGAAACCATCTACCTCAACCTTCGAAAAGCATCCGTTATACAAGTTATGGCGATACTCCCGAACTCCCGCCCCAGTACTGGGTGGCGTCGAGGTTATCTCACCAACGAACTGCATAAAAGAGATTTTCGATGTCGGCGTACTAAACTCAGGTATTCCAGAATTGCAACGATAAAATTATGATGACAACACCTCAGAGCTCAACTCCCCGGGACACTTCCACTAAACCCCTGACAGGAGGCACCAAGACAATGTTCTCATCATAAAACCATCGGAACGATTCCAAGATACCCGCGTGATCCTAAAAAAAATTTAGTGAAATTTGAGAAGAGAAGAGTCAAAACTCTACGTCAGGAATGCCTTACCAGAGCGATGAAGGGACTGGGAAGTAAAAAGAATTCCTAAACTCTCTGATATATATAATTCGTAGAAGACTCAAAACATTTTCTAGACACAACTTGGCCGCTAAAAACGATCAAGCAATGGGGGCTCCTAAGGTCGGGGAAGGATCTGATTACCAACTGTAACACCCTCGATGCGATATCTCCCACGTGTCGAGGCACCGACTTAGAGCATAATCGCATTGAAGCATATGTCGCAAGTGAGGTAATCTCAACACAACCCCATGTAATATAATAAGGGAAAGGATACATAGTTGGCTTACAATCGCCACTTCACACAATTACATGAATAAAGCATTACATCACAAATACAATCAAGGTCCGACTACGGAACCAAAATAAAAGAAGAACCCCAAATGCGACAAAGGTCCCCGATCGACCCCAACTGGGCTCCACTACTGATCAACTAGAACGAAACAACACAAAAGGACAAGATCTTCATCGAGCTCCTCCTGAGCTTGGTTGCGTCATCTGCACGGACTCATCGGCACCTGCAAGCTGGTTTTGGAAGTATCTGTGAGCCACGGGGACTCAGCAATCTCGCACCCTCGCGATCAAGACTATTTAAGCTTATGGGTAAGGTAAAGGTATGAGGTGGAGCTGCAGCAAGCGACTAGCATATATGGTGGCTAACATACGCAAATGAGAGCGAGAAGAGAAGGCAAAGCACGGTCGATAAAGGTATGATCAAGAAGTGATCCTGGACTACCTACGTCAAGCATAACTCCAACAACCGTGTTCACTTCCCGGACTCCGCCGGAAAGAGACCATCACGGTTACACACGCGGTTGATTCATTTTAATTAAGGTCAAGTTTTAGGTTTCTACAACCGGACGTTAACAAATTCCCATCTGCCCATAACGCGGGCACGGCTTTCGAAAGTTCTCAAATCCCTGCAGGGTGTCCCAACTTAGCCCATCACAAGCTCTCACGGTCAACGAAGGAATAGACCTCCACCCGAGACGTTCCGATCAGACTCGGTATCCCGGTACAACAAGACATTTCGACAGGGTAAAACTAAACCAGCAACACCGCCCGAATGTGCCGACAAATCCCGATAGGAGCTGCACATATCTCGTTCTCAGGGCACACTCGGATGAGCGCTCCGTACAACTAAAACCAGCCCTCGAGTTTCCCGAGGGTGGCGCTGCAAGGACTCTAGTTCGGACCAACACTTCAGAGGAGCACTGGCCCGGGGGGGGTTAAATAAAGATGACCCTCGGGATGCGCGACTCCCAAGGGAAAAAGGCTAGGTGGCAAATGGTAAAACCAAGGTTGGGCATTGCTGGAGGAGTTTTACAAGGCGAACTGTCAAGGGGTTCCCATTATAACCCAACCGCGTAAGGAACGCAAAATCCGGGAACATAACACCGATAGGACGGAAACTAGGGCGGCAAGAGTGGAACAAAACACCAGGCATAAGGCCGAGCCTTCCACCCTTTACCAAGTATATAGATGCATTAATAAATAAGATATTGTGATATCCCAACAAGTAAAAATGTTCCAACAAGGAACAACATCTCCATGTTCCAACAAGGAACAAACTTCAATCTTCACCTGCAACTAACAACGCTATAAGAGGGGCTGAGCAAAGCGGTAACATAGCCAATCAACGGTTTGCTAGGACATGGTGGGTTAGAGGTTTGACATGGCAATTTGGGAGGCTGACAAGCAAGTGGTAGGCATCGTAGCAATGGCATAGCAAAAGAGCGAGCAACTAGCATAGCAAAGATAGTAGTGATTTCGAGGGTATGATCATCTTGCCTGAAATCCCGCAAGGAAGAAGAACGAGTCCATGAAGAAGACAAACGGACGTAGACGAACGGGTCCTCACAACACGACGTTAACGGAACCAACCCGAAGAAGCAACACCGGAAAAGAGCAAACAACATAGTAAACAACCACCACATAACATGGCATGATGCACAAACAAAGTATGATGCATGTCCGGTTTAATGAGGCATGGCATGGCAAAGTGCACAAACAATCCTACAAATTAAGTGGAGCTCAATATGCAACTCGCGATGCATATTGACAAAACACCACATCAATTATTTAGTTCTCTCTCGTTTATGTACCCCAACAATATTAAATGTTGATTAACATGGCAAGAGGTGAAGCACAACAAAACTACCTATCTAGGCAAGTTTAAATGAGGCCGGAAGCAACGAACAACAATTCCGGAAACTCCTCATGAGCATAAATTAGGTTTGGTACTGTTCTGCCCTAAACACAATTTTAGAGTTGTTTAATATGCAAATAAAGGTCACCATGATAAACTAGGCAAAATTCTACCCCATTTACATATAAAGTTTATTTAATTCGGAGCTACGGTTATTTAGTTATGAATTAAACCGTATTAGCATGGCATAGGGGCAAATTAATGCAAACAACATTTTAAACATTTTAAAAATAGGTGAAAGTTGGATAGTATTGATCTACACAAAATTCTGAGCAAGTTTCATATATAAATCATTTTAATCCGATGCACCATTTGTGAGTTAGTAAATGCATGATCTAGGGGGACTAAACTGCAAAACTGGCTGACTCAGGATAATAGACAAAATCGCAACAGGAAAAAAAACATGCATCGGGCCGAAACTGGGCAGCCCAACAGGCACAGGGGAGAAGGGGCGCTGGGATGTGGGTGGCTCACCCATGGGCCTGGCCCGGTAGCAGGAGCGGCCTGGCAGGGGGCACGCTGGCGCGCGGAGAGAGGGCAGGCCGAGGCGGCGCTGGGCCTTGGGCCCGCGGCAGGAGGCGAGGCCGACGTTGCTGGGCCTTGGCGCGCTGCACTGGGCCGGAGGCGAGGCCCACGCGGAGGGTCAACGGCGTCGAGCGGGGATCTGGTTCCCGATCCATGGCGGCGACGGCGCACCGGGTTCCCGACGAGGGCGGAGGGCACGACGACGGCCGGAGAGCGACGGGGAGCGCCGGGGATGGATAGATCCGGGCGGTGGCTCACCGGATCCGGTGCGGAAATGGCGGGAGCGGCTCGGGACGACGAGCTTGACGCCTCGTCGCCGGCGAGCACCTGCGGGAGAGAGAGGCCGTGAGAGAGACCAGGGAGGGAGGAGCAGAAGGCGGGGCCGGCGCGAGCTCCCGCGGCGGCAATGGTGCGTCGCGAGGCGACCGGGGGTGGCAGAGAAGACTCCGGGCCAGGGATCCGGCGAAGCCTCGCCGGAGTTCCACGGCGGCGGCGCGACGCGATGGTGAAGGCAGCGTACGGGCTGCGCGGCGGCGGAGCAGGGCCGGTTCGGCCCGGCGCGGGCCGGATCCGGGCATGGCGGTCCGCGCGGCGGGGAAGTGGGCACAACGACGCGTGGTCCGGCTCCGGATTGGACGAAAGCGGCGGCGGACATGTCCGGGCTGCGGGGGAGAAGTGTCCGGCGGCGCGGGGAGGCTGAAGTTAGGGTTTCATCCGCGAAATGATCCGAAATTTCGGGGAGGGTGCTCTTTTATAGGTAGAGGGAGCTAGGAAGCTCCAAATGAGGTGCGGTTTTCGGCCACGCGATCATGATCGAACGACCGAGATGATGGAACGGAGTTAGGTGGGTTTTGGGCCAAAATGGAAGGGTGTTGGGCTGCAACACACACGAGGCCTTCTCGGTCCCTCGGTTAACCGTTGGAGTATCAAACGAAGTCCAAATGGTACGAAACTTGACAGGCGGTCTACCGGTAGTAAACCAAGGCCGCATGACAAGTCTTGGTCCAATCCGGAAATGTTTAATCCCCACACAAGAAAGAAAGGTAGAAATGACCACCGGAGGAGAACGAAGCACCGGATTGCAAAACGGACAACGGGGAAAATGCTCGGATGCATGAGACGAACACGTATGCAAATGCAATGCACATGATGACATGATATGAGATGCATGACACGCAAGCAATGACAACGCAACAACAGCGAATAACTGCACGACACCTGGCACATCGGTCTCGGGGCGTTACAACGACGCTCCAATTCCTCCTCGGGGGTGAGACAAGGAGTGGTCACTTGATCATCTTGAGCGTCGTCTTGAGCTTGTTCTTGTTCTTGAACTTGCTTAGAGGAGAGAACTTGACCTTGGGCATCACTTGATGTGTCAACACCGTCTTGAGCATGATCTTGCCCTTGGTCATGTTCTTGAGGATGAGGGCCTTCATGTTGTTCTTCGGAAGCGTGTGGGCCTTGGGTTGGTGATGGCTCCACTTGAGTGGAGCATTGTCCTTCTCATTCGGCCACAAGGGGTTCCTCAATGGGTAGGATAAATCCAAAACCCATTATTCTTATGGCTTGAGGAGGAATTTCATCACCTACATCACAAGTGCCACTTTGCTCCACTTGGGAGCCGTTATTCTCATCAAACTCCATGTTACATGTCTCCTCAATAAGTCCCGTGGATTTATTGAGGACACGGTAAGCATGAGAGTTTGTAGCATAACCAACAAATATGCCCTCATAAGCTCTAGCCTCAAATTTAGACAACCGAACACCTTTCTTGAGAATGAAACACTTACACCCGAGCACCCGAAAGTACTTGAGGTTGGGCTTGTTACCGGTGAGTATCTCATATGGAGTCTTGTTCAAGCCCTTGCGGAGGTAGAGCCGATTGGATGCATGACACGCAGTGTTGATGGCTTCGGCCCAAAAGTAGTACGGCGTGGTGGTGGTGGAGGAGCGCGGGACTCCAGCAAGGCTTCGCCAAGCACTACAAGAGACGAGGAGGGAGAGAGGTAGGGCTGCGCCAAGAGAGAGATCAAAACATATGTTGGGAAGCCCCCATACCTCAAATATATATAGGGGAGGGGAGGGGGCTGCGCCCCCTCTAGGGTTCCCACCCCAAGGGGTGTGGCAGCCCCAGATCCCATCTAGGGTGGCGGCCACAAGGGGGAGAGGGGGAGGCGCACCTGTGGTGGGCCTTAGGGCCCATCTGCCCTAGGGTTTGCCCCCTTCCCCTCTTGGAGGCGCCTTGGGCCTTGGTGGGAGGCGCCCCAGCCCACCTAGGGGCTGGTCCCTTCCCACTATTGGCCCATGTAGGCCTCCGGGGCTGGTGGCCCCACCTGGTGGACCCCCGGGACCCTCCCGGTGGTCCCGGTACGTTACCGATAGCACCCGAAACTTTTACGGTGACCAAAACAGGACTTCCCATATATAAATCTTTACCTCCAGACCATTACGGAACTCCTCGTGACGTCTGGGATCTCATCCGGGACTCCGATCAACATTCGGTAACCACATACATCTATTCCCTATAACCCTAGCGTCATCGAACCTTAAGTGTGTAGACCCTACGGGCTCGGGAGTCATGCAGACATGGCCGAGACAACTCTCCGGTCAATAACCAACAGCGGGATCTGGATACCCATGTTGGTTCCCACATGCTCCACGATGATCTCATCGGATGAACCACGATGTCAAGGATTCAATCAATCCCGTATACAATTCCCTTTGTCTATCGGTACGATACTTGCGTGAGATTCGATCGTCGGTATCCCGATACCTTGTTCAATCTCGTTACCGGCAAGTCTCTTTACTCATTCTGTAACACATCATCCCGTGATCAACTCCTTGGTCACATTGTGCACACTATGATGATGTCCTACCGAGTGGGCCCAGAGATACCTCTCCGTTACACGGAGTGACAAATCCCAGTCTCGATTCATGCCAACCCAACAGACACTTTCGGAGATACCCGTAGTGCACCTTTATAGCCACCCAGTTACGTTGTGACATTTGGCACACCCAAAGCACTCCTACGGTATCCGGGAGTTGCACAATCTCATGGTCTAAGGAAATGATACTTGGCATTAAAAAAGCTTTAGCATACGAACTACACGATATTGTGCTAGGCTTAGGATTGGGTCTTGTCCATCACATCATTCTCCTAATGATGTGATCCCATTATCAACGACATCCAACGTCCATGGTCAGGAAACCGTAACCATCTATTGATCAACGAGCTAGTCAACTAGAGGCTTACTAGGGACATGGTGTTGTCTATGTATCCACACATGTATTTGAGTTTCCTATCAATACAATTCTAGCATGGATAATAAACGATTATCATGAACAATGAAATATAATATAATAATAACTAATTTATTATTGCCTCTACGGCATATTTCCAACAGTCTCCCACTTGCACTAGAGTCAATAATCTAGTTCACATCGTCATGTGATTAACACTCACAGGTCACATCACCATGTGACCAACATCCAAAGAGTTTACTAGACTCAATAATCTAGTTCACATCACTATGTGATTAACACTCAATGAGTTCTGGGTTTGATCATGTTATGCTTGTGAGAGAGGTTGTAGTCAACGGGTCTGCCATATTCAGATCCCTATGTATTTCGCAAAACTTTATGTCATATCGTAGATGATGCTACCACGTTCCACTTGGAGCTATTCCAAATTGTTGCTCCATTATACGTATCCGGTATCTCTACTCAGAGCTAACCGGATATGTGTTAAGCTTGCATCGACGTAACTCTTTACGTCGAACTCTTTATCACCTCCATAACCGAGAAACATTTCCTTATTCCTCTAAGGATAATTTTGACCGCTATCTGGTGATCCACTCCTAGATCACCTTTGTACCCTCTTGCCAGACATGTGGCAAGGCACACATCAGGTGCGGTACTTAGCATGGCATACCGTATAGAGCCTATGACAAAAGCATAGGGGACGACCTTCGTCCTTCCTCTTTCTTCTGCCGTGGTCAATCTTCGAGTCTTACTCAACTTCACACCTTACAACTCAGGTAAGAACCCCTTCTTTGACTGATCTATTTTGAACTCCTTCAAAAAAATGTCAAGGTGTGCGTTCTTTGAAAGTATCATCCGGCGTCTTGATCTATCTCTATAGATCTTGATGCCCAATATGTAAGCAGCTTTATCCAGGTCTTCCTTTGAAAAACACTCTTCAAACAACCGTTTATGCTTTCCAGAAATTCTACATTATTTCGGATCAACAATATGTCATCCACATATACTTATCAGAAATGTTGTAGTGCTCCCACTCACTTTCTTGTAAATACAAGTTTCTAGCAAACATTGTATAAACCTAAAAGCTTTGATCACTCTATCAAAGCATATATTCCGACTCCGAGATGCTCGCTCTAGTCCATAGACGGATCGCTGGAGCTAGCATACCTTTTAGCATCCTTAGGATCGACAAAAACTTTGATTGTATCACATACAACTCTTTCTTACGAAAACTGGTAAGAAAACTTGTTTTGACATCCATCTGTCAGATTTCATAATCAAAAAATACAGCTAATGCTAACATGATTCCGACGGACTTAAGCATCGCTACGGGTGAGAAATTCTCATCATAGTCAACTCCTTGAACTTATGAAAAGACTCTTTCCCACAAGTCGAGCTTCATAGACGGTAACATTACCGCCCACGTCCGTCTTCTTCTTAAAGATCCATTTATCTCAATGGCTTGCCGATCATCGGGCAAGTCCACCAAAGTCCATACTTTGTTCTGATACATAGATCCTATCTCAGATTTCATGGCTTCTAACCATTTGACGAAATACGGGCCCACCATCGCTTCTCCATAGCTCGTAGGTTCATTGTTATCTAACAACATGATATCTAAGACAGGATTACCGTACCACTCAGGAGTAGTACATATCCTTGTCGACCTACGAGGTTCGATAGCAACTTGATCCGAAGCTTCATGATCACTATCATTAACTTCCTATTCAACAGAGTAGGCGCCACAGAAAACATCTTTCTGTGTTGCATCACTCTCTGGTTGAAGTAAAGGTTTGACAACCTCATCAAGTTATATCTTCCTCCCACTCAATTCTTTCGAGAGAAACTCCTTCTCGAGAAAGGACATGTTCTTAGCGACAAACAATTTGCCCTCGGATCTGAGATAGAAGGTATACCCAACTGTCACTTTTGGGTATCCTATGAAAATGTGTTTGTCCGCTTTTGGGTACGAGCTTCTCCGGCTGAAGCCTTAAGCATCGCAGCCCCAAATATTAAGAAACGACAACTTTGGTTTCTTTCCAAACCAATGTTCATACAACATCGTCTCAATGGACTTATATGGTGTCCTATCTAAAGTGAATGCAGCTGTCTCTAATGCATAACCTCAAAATAATAGCGGTAGATCGGTAAGAGACATCATAGATCGCACCATATCTCATAAGGTTTGATTACGACATCCGGACACACCATTACCCTGTGGTGTTCCAGGTGGCTTCAACTGTGAAACAATTCCACAATGTCTTAAGTGATTGCCAAACTCATAACTCAGAGATTCTCATCGATCAGATCGTAGGAATTTGATCTTCTTGTTATGATGGTTCTTAACTTCACTCTAAAATCGCTTGAACTTTTCAAATGTTTCAGACTTGTGCTTCATTAAGTAAATATACCTATATCTACTAAAATCGTCAGTGAAGATGAGAAAATAGTGATATCCACTGCACGCTTCAATTCTCATTGGATCACACGCATCAGCATGTATGATTTCCAACAAGTCACTTGCCCGTTTCATTGTACCTGAAAACGGGGTCTTAGTCATCCTGAGCATGAGGCATGGCTCGCATGTGTCAAGCGATTCAAAATCAAGTGATTCCAAACATCCATCGACATGGAGTTTCTACATGCATCTTACGCCAATATGACCTAAGCGGCAGTGCCACAAGAAAGTGGTACTATCATTATTAACTCTACATCTTTTGGCGTGAACATGCGTACTACCACGACCGAGATTCAATGAACCATTCACATAGGGTGCATGACCATGAAAGGTATTATTCATGTAAACAGAATAACCATTATTCTCTAACTTAAATGAATAACCGTATTGCAATGAACATGATCTAATCATATTCATGCTCAACGTAGACACTTGATAACATTTATCTAGGTTCAATACTAATCCCGAAGGCAGATGGAGCGTGCGATGGTGATCTCATCAACTTTGGAAACACTTCCAACACACATCGTCACCTCGCCTTTAGCCAGTCTCCGTTTAGTCCATAGCTTTTGCTTCAAGTCACCAATAATAGAAACTGAACCGGTATCCAATACCCATGTGCTACCAGGAGTACTAGTGAGGTACACATTAATAACACATATATACTTTGTTGAAGTTTCCAACCTTCTTATCTACCATGCATTTAGGGTAATTCCGCTACCAGTGACCGTTCCCCTTACAATAGAAGCACTTAGTCTCGGGTTTGGGTTCAACCTTGGGTTCCTTCACTGGAGCGGCAACTGGTTTGCCATCCATGAAGTTTCCCTTCTAGCCCTTGCCCTTCTTGAAACCAGTGGTCTTGTTAAACCATCAACACTTGATGCTCCTTCTTGATTTCTACCTTTTGCGGTCTTAAGCACCGCGAATAGCTCCGGCATCATCTCCATCCCTTGCATGTCATAGTTCATCACGAAGATCTAGTAGCTTAGTGATAGTGACTAGAGAACTCTATCAATCACTATCTTATCTGGAAGTTTAACTCCCACTTGATTCAAGTGATTGTAGCACCCAGACATTCTGAGCACATGCTCACTAGCTGAGCTATTCTCCTCCATCTTGTTGGCAAAAGAACTTGCCAGAGGTCTCATACCTCTCAACACGGGCATGAGCCTGAAATCCCAATTTCAGCTCTTGGAACATCTCATATGGCATTCAAAATGTCATTGGAGTCCCGATTCTAAGCCGTAAAGTATGGTGAACTAAACTATTAAGTAGTCATCAGGATGTGTCTGTCAGGTGTTCACAACATCGACAAACGACGTTGTAGGGGTTTGCACATCGAGCGGTGCATCAAAGATGTAAGCCTTCTGTGTAGCAGTGAGGACACTCCTCGGACTACGGACCCAGTCCGCATCATTGCTTACAATATCTTTCAACTTAGTCTTTCTCTAGGAACATATTGAAACAGGGAGCTACAACGTGAGCTATTTATCTACAACATATTTGCAAAGACAATTTAGACTATGTTCATGATAATTGAGTTCATCTAATCAAATTATTTAATGAACTCCCACTCAGATAGACATCCCTCTAGTCATCTAAGTGAAACATGATCCGAGTCAACTAGGCCGTGTCCGATCATCACGTGAGACGGACTAGTCAACATCGGTGAACATCTCCATGTTGATCGTATCTTCTATACGGCTCATGCTCGACCTTTCGGTCTTCCGTTTTCCGAGGCCATGTCTGTACATGCTAGGCTCGTCAAGTCAACCTAAGTGTATTGCGTGTGTAAATCTGGCTTACACCCGTTGTATTCGAACGTTAGAATCTATCACACCCAATCATCACGTGGTGCTTCGAAACAACGAACCTCCGCAACGGTGCACAGTTAGGGGGAACACAATTCTTGAAATTATTGCGAGGGTTCATCTTATTTAAGCTACCATCGTTCTAAGAAAATAAGATGTAAAACATGATAAACATCACATGCAATCAAATAGTGACATGATATGGCCAATATCATTTGCTCCTTTTGATCTCCATCTTTGGGGCTCCATGATCATCGTTGTCACCGGCATGACACCATGATCTCCATCATCATGATCTCCATCATCGTGTCTTCTTGAAGTTGTCTCGTCATCTATTACTTCTACTACTATGGCTAACGCTTTAGCAATAAAGTAAAGTAATTACATGACGTTTATGTTGACACGCAGGTCATAAATAAATTAAGACAACTCCTATGGCTCCTGCCGGTTGTCATACTCATCGACATGCAAGTCGTGATTCCTATTACAAGAACATGATCAATCTCATACATCACATATATCATTCATCACATCCTTTTGGCCATATCACATCACAAGGCATATGCTGCAAAAACAAGTTAGACGTCCTCTAATTGTTGTTGCAAATTTTTACGTGGCTGCTATAGGTTTCTAGCAAGAACGTTTCTTACCTACGCCAAAACCACAACGTGATATGCCAATTTCTATTTACCATTCATAAGGACCCTTTTCATCGAATCCGATCCGACTAAAGTGGGAGAGACAGACACCCGCTAGCCACCTTATGCAACTAGTGCATGTCAGTCAGTGGAACCTCTCTCACGTAAGAGTACGTGTAAGGTCGGTCCGAGCCGCTTCATCCCACGATGCCGCCGAATCAAGATAAGACTAGTAACGGCAAGTAAATTGACAAAATCGACGCCCACAACAACTTGTGTTCTACTCGTGCATAGAAACTACGCATAGACCTAGCTCATGATGCCACTGTTGGGGATCGTAGCAGAAATTTAAAATTTTCTACGCATCACCAAGATCAATCTATGGAGTAATCTAGCAACGAGGGGAAGGGGAGTGCATCTACATACCCTTGTAGATCGCTAAGCGGAAGCATTGCAAGAACGCGGATGAAGGAGTCATACTCGCAGCAATTCAGATCGCGGTTGATTCCGATCTAAGCGCCGAACAACGGCGCCTCCACGTTCAACACACGTGCAGCCCGGTGACGTCTCCCACGCCTTGATCCAGCAAGGAGAGAGGGAGAGGTTGAGGAAGACTCTGTCCAGCAGCAGCACGACGGCGTGGTGGTGGTGGAGGAGCGCGGGACTCCAGCAAGGCTTCGCCAAGCACTACGAGAGACGAGGAGGGAGAGAGGTAGGGCTGCGCCAAGAGAGAGATCAAAACATATGTTGGGCAGCCCCCATACCTCAAATATATATAGGGGAGGGGAGGGGGCTGCGCCCCCTCTAGGGTTCCCACCCCAAGGGGTGTGGCAGCCCCAGATCCCATCTAGGGTGGCGGCCACAAGGGGGAGAGGGGGAGGCGCACCTGTGGTGGGCCTTAGGGCCCATCTGCCCTAGGGTTTGCCCCCTTCCCCTCTTGGAGGCGCCTTGGGCCTTGGTGGGAGGCGCCCCAGCCCACCTAGGGGCTGGTCCCTTCCCACTATTGGCCCATGTAGGCCTCCGGGGCTGGTGGCCCCACCTGGTGGACCCCCGGGACCCTCCCGGTGGTCCCGGTACGTTACCGATAGCACCCGAAACTTTTACGGTGACCAAAACAGGACTTCCCATATATAAATCTTTACCTCCAGACCATTACGGAACTCCTCGTGACGTCTGGGATCTCATCCGGGACTCCGATCAACATTCGGTAACCACATACATCTATTCCCTATAACCCTAGCGTCATCGAACCTTAAGTGTGTAGACCCTACGGGCTCGGGAGTCATGCAGACATGGCCGAGACAACTCTCCGGTCAATAACCAACAGCGGGATCTGGATACCCATGTTGGTTCCCACATGCTCCACGATGATCTCATCGGATGAACCACGATGTCAAGGATTCAATCAATCCCGTATACAATTCCCTTTGTCTATCGGTACGATACTTGCCCGAGATTCAATCGTCGGTATCCCGATACCTTGTTCAATCTCGTTACCGGCAAGTCTCTTTACTCATTCTGTAACACATCATCCCATGATCAACTCCTTGGTCACATTGTGCACATTATGATGATGTCCTACCGAGTGGGCCCAGAGATACCTCTCCGTTACATGGAGTGACAAATCCCAGTCTCGATTCGTGCCAACCCAACAGACACTTTCGGAGATACCCGTTGAGGGATTAGGGGGTGTTCGAATAGCCGAACTATACCTTTAGCCGAACTCCTGGACTATGAAGATACAAGATTGAAGACTCCGTCCCGTGTCCGGAAGGGACTTTCCTTGGCGTGGAAGGCAAGCTTGGCGATACAGATGTTCAGATCTCCTACCATTGTAACCGATTCTATGTAACCCTAACCCTATCCGGTGTCTATATAAACCGGAGGGTTTTAGTACGTAGAACAACATACACATCAACAATCATACCATAGGCTAGCTTCTAGGGTTTAGCCTCTCTGATCTCATGGTAGATCAACTCTTGTAATACCCATACCATCAATATTAATCAAGCAGGACGTAGGGTTTTACCTCCATCGAGAGGGCCCGAACCTGGGTAAAACTTCGTGTCCCCTGCCTCCTGTTACCATCCGGCCTAGACGCACAGTTCGGGACCCCCTACCCGAGATCCGTCGGTTTTGACACCGACATTAGTGCTTTCATTGAGATTTCCTCTGTGTCGTCGCCATCAAGAAGGATGCCTCGCCCCGTCTTTAAAGACGGCACCGTTGCTAAAGGAGCTTTGGCTGTCGGCCAAACCCTCCGGCTAGGTGGTTTTCTTATGACCACCTGTTCGGCTTCTACGCCGACGATGACCTCTCGAGCCATCGAAAACAATCTTCATGTCAACTCGGAACTTGCCGAGCAGTTAGATCCAATAGAGCTTTCCTCTATAAACGAGCTCTTGGATCGCTTCACCGCCCTGGGAGTCGCTACGGATTACGACCAGATTGGGCCTAAAACCGATCTGAGAGAGATTAACTCTCCCCAAGCCACCCACCATGTTGCCATGGTAGAGGGACAGTGCGGCGACCCGTCATCTATCCTAAGGACTCGCTACGTCCGGATTCCCGATCCCTCCAAGACGGATGTCCGCGGAGGGGAGGATATCACTCAAGACCTGAACCTAGAATAAGGCGACGGACTAGATTCATTGGACACATCCAGGAATCCAAATTTTCGAGTTCGGAAATTCCTCGGCCTCTGAGCCTCAGAAGGGGTAAGGCTTCGGATTCAATTCCACCCACCCACCCAAACATTAGCGATCTGTCCCAAATCAGGCAAGAGCCCAAAGAAACAGTACATCATTACTGGGCCAGATTCCTCCTGGTTATGCACAGGATAAAGGGCTGCCACGAGGAAGACGCAATTCTATCCTTCTGCAATAATTGCATGGACAAGGGAATACTCAACGCCATAAGTCGCCGTGATATTACACGCTTCGTTGACTTAGCGTCCATAGTACAAAAGTACTGTGCGATGAAAAGTGCCCGGAAAACTGAAACAAAATTTTGGGACAGTCCGGCCCTTAATGCAAGCCCAGTCCGAAATAAAAGGGTGCATCATCGCCAGACACCCGGGTCAAACACCAAAAGGCAAAAACCCTCTACAGGGCATGGAACCGTACTGGAAGGATGGCTTAACGGACCCTGTAAAATTCATAGTACAGAGGACGCCACACCAACTCACAGCCTTAGAGCATGTTGGATACTCTGGCAAGTGGCTAAAATTGGCGAAAACCTCCTAATCCCGGAAGCCACAGAAAGCCACCCCAGAGACACCAATACGGTATTAACAGTCTTCGAGACCTTCGCATCAAATAACATGTGAAAAAGGACACTCCACAGCCTTGCCGAAGTCTATCAAGTAGCAACAATAAACCCATGGAGTGACACGGCCATTACCTTCAACGCCAGTGATGAACCTAAATTCCGAACAACCCGAGCACCAGCCGCATTGGTCCCCAGTCCAATAGTGGACGGCTTTCGTCTCACCAAGGTACTCATGGACGGTGGCAGCAGATTGAACCTCATTTATGAGGAAACCCTCCAAAAAATGGATATAGACTGGAACCGCATCACGCGAAGCAGCACAACCTTTAGAGGAATAATCCCCAGTCGGGAAGCGCGCTGTACAGGAAAAATCACACTAGATGTGGTGTTCGGCACGCCGGACAATTACAGGTCCGAAGAAGTCACGTTCCACGTGGCCCCGTTCAGCAGTGGTTATCACGCTTTGCTAGGGCGGGAAGCATTCACAATCTTCCAAGCAATACCCCATTACGGGTACATGAAGCTCAAGATGCCCGGGCCTAACGGGATCATCACTCTCGCTAGTGATCCGGATATAACACTCCGCGCCGAAAACAAGACAGTCGCACTGGCCCTCGAGGCACTATCCGAAGCCCTAGCGGCCGAGGAACTGACTGCGCTGCGCTCTACCATGAATAGGGACGACGTGGTACTCGACAAAAGATCCAAATCCACCTCCTTTAAACCAGCGAACGAAATAGTCAAATTCCAAGTCCATCCAACGGACCCCAATAAAACAGCTTCCATCGGGGCACAGTTAAACCCTGATGTCGACGCCGCATTACGAGAGGTCCTATGAGAGAACTGGGACATTTTCGCCTGGCACCCTTCAAACATGCCAGGAATCCCATGCAGGCTGGCGGAGCACAGCTTAAATATCCAAACAGGATTCAAACCTGTCAAACAGGCTCTCCGGCATTTTTCCGAACCTAAGAGACAGGCTATGGGAGAGGAGCTAGCAAAGCTATTAGAGGCCGGATTCATCAGAGATATAAAACATCCGGACTGGCTAGCAAACCTGGTGATGGTACTAAAGAAGGACAAATCCTGGCGCCTGTGTGTTGATTTTAAAGACCTTAACAAGGCTTGCCCAAAGGATCCCTTCCCCCTCCCCCGCATCGATCAAGTTATCGATGCAACCGCAGGACACGATTCGTTGTGTTTCCTCGACGCATATTCTGGCTACCATCAAATCAAGATGGCAGAACCAGACCAAGCCGCAACGGCATTTATCACACCATACGGGCCATTCTGCTTCAACACGATGCCCTTCGGGCTCAAAAACGCCGGCGCAACATATCAGCGCATGATTCAGACATGTTTGGCAAGCCAGATCGGTAAAATAGTGGAGGCATACGTAGATGATGTGGTCGTCAAAACAAGACATGTTGAATCTCTAGTAGACGACTTGAGGCTCACATTTGATAATCTCCGAACATACGACATCAAGCTCAATCCGGAAAAATGCGTTTTCGGCGTTCCAGCCGGAAAGCTCTTGGGCTTCATTGTATCCAGCGAAGGAATTGAAGCAAATCCAGCCAAGATCCGAGCTCTGTCGCAACTAGATATCCCAAAGGACCTCAAACAAATACAAAAGTTAACCGGATGCGTGGCGGCTCTAAGCCGCTTTATCTCCCGCTTGGGATAAAAGGCCCTCCCACTTTACCGTCTCCTTCGGTGCACCGAACACTTCAAATGGACGGACGCAGCCACGGCCGGACTCGACGAAATAAAAGCCATACTGGCAACAAACCCAGTCCTGGCCGCGCCAAACACCGGCGAACCAATGCTATTGTACATCGCAGCAACACATCAGGTTGTAAGCGCAGTGCACGTCGTCGAACGAGAAGCGGACGGACACAAATTCCCCCTTCAAAGGCCGGTCTATTACGTGTCCACTGTCCTCACTCCCTGCAAATCACGGTACCCGCATTATCAAAAGATTGCGTACGCGGTATTCATGGCATCCCGGAAGCTACGACACTACTTTCAAGAGTGTTCAATAACAGTAGCCTCGGAAGTACCACTTAACGACATTATAAACAACCGTGATGCAATGGGCCAGATTGTGAAATGGGCCATCGAGCTCCTCCCGTTCGACATAACTTATAAGCCACGATGAGCCATCAAGTCACAAGTTTTGGCCGACTTCGTCGCAGAATGGACGGAGGCCGAACTCCCTAGAGAGTATGACACATATTCAAATTGGATCATGCATTTCGACGGCTCCAAAATGTTGGCTGGACTGGGGGCTGGCGTCATTTTGACGTCCCCCACAGGAGACACAGTTCAATATGTACTACAGATTCTGTACACGGACTCCAATAATGTAGCCGAATATGAGGCCCTTCTACATGGTCTCCGGATGGCAGTATCCATGGGCATCCAACACCTAGAGGTGCGCGGGGACTTGAACCTCGCAATCTCCCAAATAAATGGAGATTTCGATGCCAAGGATCCGAAAATGGCAGCTTACCGAAACGCTGTCCTAAAAATGTCAGCTTGGTTCGAGGGACTTGAATTTCACCATATAGCCCGGGAAAATAATCAGGCGGCAGACGTCCTGGCATGCATCGGCGCAAAACGCGATGTAGTCCCCCCCCCCCAACATCTTCTTGGAAAGGCTTTTCAAGCCATCCGTGGCATGGGAAGGGGAGCCAAACAATAACAGCCCGGACCCAACCGCACTGCCCGACACCGAACATTCTGACACAATCGGAGGCTCTGCCATTGAAATAACACCCTCAGCCCACGTAATAATGGCCATCATCGCCCCGTGGACAGAACCATTCCTTGCATACCTTACTAGGCAGGAACTCCTCGAGGACCAAAATGAGGCATGCTGCATAGTGCGGCGATCCAAAGCCTACAAAGTCCATGAAGGAGAGCTTTACAAGAAAAGCACTACCGGAGTCCTTCAAAGGTGCATCTCCGAAGAGGAAGGGTGGAACCTCCTGGCTGAAATTCATGCCGGACTCGGTGGTCATCATGCTGCAGCTCGGTCCCTAGTAAGCAAGGCCTTCCGTACAAGCTTTTATTGGCCGACGGCCCGGGCAGACGCCCAGGACTTAGTCCAAAAATGCACCGGTTGCCAGCTCTTTGCAAACCAAAGCCATATGCCACCTACTGCCCTCCAAACCATTCCCATCACTTGGCCTTCTGCGGTCTGGGGGCTTGACATGGTTGGACCCCTTAAAGGCGGAACCCACAAACACAAATACTTACTGGTCATGGTGGATAAGTTCACCAAATGGATAGAAGCCAAGCCTGTTAAGACGGCCGAATCCGGACCTGTGATAGACTTTATATCCGGGGTTGTACACTGTTATGGCGTCCCCCACAGCATCATCACCAATAACGGCACAAACTTCACGGCCGACGAGGTAAAACTCTGGTGCAAAAACATGGGCATCAAGCTCGATTATGCTTCCGTCTATCATCCACAAACTAACGGCCAGGTCGAACGTGCAAATGGTCTTATCATGAGCGGCATTAAACCCAGATTAGTGCGGTCCCTCACGGAATCCAACACGCACTGGGTAGAGGAGCTCGACTCCATACTCTGGGGGCTGCGGACCACGCCGAACCGCACCACCGGATACACACCATTTTTTATGGTGTACGGCGCAGAGGCAGTTTTGCCTTGCGACATAATTCATGACTCACCTCGGGTGCGCATGTACGAAGAAAGAGAAGCCGAGCTCGATCGGCAGGACAGTTTGGACGCATTGGAGGAAGAGCGTGACGTGGCAAAAGCCCGTTCCGCATTCTATCAACAACAGGCTCGACGATACCAAAGCAGAGAAGTACGGGCCAAAAATTACAACATTGGCGAATTAGTTCTACGCCTGCCGGACAAGAAAAAGGACAAACCCAAGCCCAAGTGGGAAGGTCCCTTCATAATTGACCAAGTTCTGACTGGTGGAGCGTACCGCCTGCGAAATGCATCAGATAACCAACTCGAGCCGAACCCATGGAACGCAGCCCGTCTCCGAAGATTTTATGCCTAGCGCCGGACTCAGTGTTCGTCTCCTTCCTCTGTCCATTTTTATATACTTTCTGTCTTACATTCCTTTTCTTCTCTCTCAAATCTCCTATAGCCTTTAAAAGCTCATAAAGTGACGCGCTATCCGCACTCATCAGACTTGGGGGCTTCTTTAAACAGAAGCTTATTTATACGGGCTTCATGCCCCACACATGTGTCACACTTCCGCATGTACCTTTTATTCACCATTATATGCATCGATATGACTTAAGTTTTGGCCAAGCTGGGTTGCCTGGCTCCTGTGCTTACCCCTAAGTTCCCGATTGTTTGGCTAGGTGGTAAAGGGAGCACCTCTGCGATTGTTACTGCCGGGTCAGCCGGACGTGTACCTCAGACTAGGTGAAGCCGAAAGCTAGCATTCTTAAGGGAATATTCGGTCGGTGAACTAAAGATGATCTTTTTTATTTTATCTATATGCCCCCAGATGTTTTTCCTGCCTTTCTTTTCGCAGCATGGACATGCACTTTAGGGCATGCCTCCCAGGGAAAGGAACCCCTAACGGAACTATTCTCCCTGGAAGATGTTTCTTACTAACCATGTAATATAACATAACTAGTCGGGCACTTGTTTGTTAACACCATAATGACCCTTACGCCTGGTCTCCACGCATTCCCCGGTTCCTATATAACCGCATGGGAATTCGGACACACTCCGGACCGTCAAGCCCCGAGGTTGAAGCGAAAAGGTCGGCCATGACAAATGATCTACAATCCGGATAGAAGGCATTATAAATGTCAATTCTATTACATAGTCATTTTGACTGACTGTACTCCTCTTCAATACCATCTAACAGGCTATCCAATTTACAGTCCTGCTGTGAATACTTTGCGGCCAACTCTACTTGGCCGTATACTAAGCTCACAGGGATCTCCTTCCCATCGGGCCCTACAGGTCCAACCTCGGCCATATGGTTGGGGTCGGCCTGTGAATACCGCGTCTTCACCATGGCCTAGGCCTCCCTAGCGCCTTGACGGCATGTTGATATCTTCCACAACTGGAAGCGCCACCGTGCCCCTCTCAGCTTCTCCGCAAGCTCTCCCAGACCTTCGGGCGTGGAGACGGATGGCCACAGGACCTGGGCGACGCCTCGCATCGCCTGCCGAACTCGATCGAGCAATTGCAAGAGCTCGGGAAGAAGGTCACCCGTAGAACTGGGCATCTCTTCTGCAGGACGACCTGTTAACATACCTACGGATATCGCTCTGTTCATCAACGGCACTGCCGAACTTTCTTTTAAAAAGGTTCGTTCAAGCACTTACTAAATATGCCGCGTCGAAGCCGCTGATTCTCCTTCACGGAGTCTGACAGCTGGGCACGAACATCTTTTAGCTCGACGCCCAGCCGGGTGTTGGCATCTTGGAGAACGTTCTTCTCCCCCATCACCTTTAACAGCACCCTCTCACCATCCTTTAGTTGGCGTTCGAGGTGTTGCCTTTCCGGATTCAATCCGGCGCCATCTGCAATTTTATTTGTCAGATTCGCACACAAACCGTGCTTCGCCACATACTTATCTTTCGAAATATATATTACCGGAGGGGGTCTCCTTAGGCTCCCCTGCCGCGGCTAGTGCGGCCTCCAGTTGGGCTTTGCACTCTTCCAGCTCCTGGGACAGTAGGGAATTCTTTTCTGTAAGTACCTACATTTCAAATGATCCTTAAACCAGTTATTCTAACTGTTTTCAGTCTCGGGGGCTACTGCTACATATATACCAAAGTTTTCTTACCCGTATGTCTTTTACATATTCCTCTGTGGCTCTGGCTAGACCATTTTGAGCGGCACGGAGGTACGCATCTCCCGAATTGAAGGCATCTAACGCCCCTTGGGAGAAACAAGCGTCGCGAAGAATTGTCCGGCGGCGCCTGTGGTTCATGGCACTCTCCACCTCAGAGTTGGTGGCAGACAACCCGTCCGCTTCCTCCGTCGGAGGAGCGTCTGGCACGCGCCTTGCGTTCGCCTCTACCTCCGGACCAGGCTTTGGAGCCTGGCTGGTGGAGGCATGATTGACAGCATCTCCGGATATAGTCCGGCGAGGTCTCTTTGTCCTAAAGAAAGCAAGTGTCAGATGTGCCTCGAAGGTATAACACCTAGGATGGGGAGGCGCACCATACCTTTGCACTGATGCCTCGGTCCGGACCGCACTTCTTTTCTGTCCACGGGGCCCTGCGGCCCCTCGTTGGCTTGTCGCCGCAGGTTCGGCCTCCCGCCTCAAAAACCTCCCCTGCAAAGTTCGGTTGTAATCAGGAAACTGAAAACACGAGAGGACGGACACCTATTCGGGGTACTGGGACTTTGATCTCAGTTACCTGGGAGGCCGGAATTAGCCTTGGGTAATCAGCCGTAATGGCCACCAAGGCGTTGTCCATACTCAATTGATGGAACACTCCATCAATTAGCTCCACAGATATGTCCGGATCCTCTTGAGAGGCCGGGTCGAGGGACCGTTCTGGGTCCTCGGGTTGTGGAGAAGGGCTGCTTATTTCCTTAACAGCCTGGTGCAGTTCCTGCGTTGAAGTCACCAGACTGAATATTTAACAATGGGAATACGAAACGGGTGAGAAAGTAAAGGCAACCACTTACCCAGCTTGGGGGATTGTGCATAGAGAATCCACCCTGTGGGTTGACGCGGAGAAATTCCTCCTCTTCTCCCTTGTACAAAGTGGACAAGATCTTTAGTAGAGCGGCAGCCGAATCCGGCCCCTTACGGCCGCAGAAGGTGGCGTCGTCCTTCCCGTTGAAGTCCCACATGGGGTGGCTTCTATACTGAAGCGGCTGCACCCCTCGCATGATGCATTCGGCCATAACCCCAATCATGGTTAGTCCGGAATGGGCCAACAGTCTTATTCGGCCCATCAGGTAAATGATGTCCCTGTCACTTTCCCTCCGAGGGCTCCGTGGATGCCAGCTTAGGCGCTTCTTTAAGGGAGCACCGTCGAATTCAGGGAGGCCGACCCGGACAGGATCCGGCAGCGGGACGTCTTCTATATAGAACCATTCCGAGGGCCAGTCTTCGGACGCCTTCTTTGGGGTTCCAGACAGATATCCGGTCCCGGCGATGCGCCATACTTCGGCTCTGCCCACTTGATACATTGACCCCTCCTTAGAGCGGGGCACAAGGCAGAATAACCTTTTCCATAGCCCGAAATGAGCCTCCACGCCCAAATACAGCTCGCAGAGGGCTACGAAGCCCGCGATATGCAATATGGAGGCTGGCGTGAGATTGTGTAGTTGGAGACCGTAGAACTCCAGCAGCCCCCGGAGAAATGGGTGGATTGGAAACCCGAGCCCCCTTATTAAATAAGGGGCAAGGCATACTCACTCTCCTTTGGAGGGATTGGGGGAATCCTCCGCTTGCTTTCTGCCGTTATAGATGGCAAGACCGGCTCGAACCGGGACCATGTAGGCTGGGGGGAGAAATCCCTTGGTCTGGAGCTTCACCAGCTCGCTATGCGGGACAGAGCATCTCTCCCAGTACCCGGGCTGAGGGCTGGAAGGGCGAGGGGAAGAGTTGTGATGACTGGCCATGGTGGAATGGACCTTCGTCGGATGCGCTCTGATGAACACTTGCGAAGGAAGGAAGATGTGGTTTGGATCTCAATCCTCGTCCCCCTAAATAGGGTAGCTCATTTACGCAGCTAGGGGTGTGAATGTAAAAGTGCTTAGACTTTTCATATTCATTTGACACGTGGGAAGCGACCATTATTGGGCGTAGAAGCCAAGGAGCACAACATCTACAAGAAACCGGACTTTATTCAACAGGTACACGGAATTTGGGGGAGAACCCGCCTTGCAATGCCGAAGACACTCTGCACGCCGGACTTATCGTCATTGAAGCCTGGTTCGGGGGCTACTGAGGGAGTCCTGGATTAGGGGGTGTTCGGATAGCCGAACTATACCTTCAGCCGAACTCCTGGACTATGAAGATACAAGATTGAAGACTCCGTCCCGTGTCCGGAAGGGACTTTCCTTGGCGTGGAAGGCAAGCTTGGCGATACGGATGTTCAGATCTCCTACCATTGTAACCGACTCTATGTAACCCTAACCTTATCCGATGTCTATATAAACCGGAGGGTTTTAGTCCGTAGAACAACATACACATCAACAATCATACCATAGGCTAGCTTCTAGGGTTTAGCCTCTCTGATCTCGTGGTAGATCAACTCTTGTAATACCCATACCATCAATATTAATCAAGCAGGACGTAGGGTTTTACCTCCATCAAGAGGGCCCGAACCTGGGTAAAACTTCGTGTCCCCTGCCTCCTGTTACCATTCGGCCTAGACGCATAGTTCGGGACCCCCTACCCGAGATCCGCCGGTTTTGACACCGACACCCGTAGTGCACCTTTATAGCCACCCAGTTACGTTGTGATGTTTGGCACACCCAAAGCACTCCTACGGTATCCGGGAGTTGCACAATCTCATGGTCTAAGGAAATGATACTTGACATTAAAAAAGCTTTAGCATACGAACTACACGATCTTGTGCTAGGCTTAGGATTGGGTCTTGTCCATCACATCATTCTCCTAATGATGTGATCCCGTTATCAACGACATCCAATGTCCATGGTCAGGAAACCGTAACCATCTATTGATCAACGAGCTAGTCAACTAGAGGCTTACTAGGGACATGGTGTTGTCTATGTATCCACACATGTATCTGAGTTTCCTATCAATACAATTCTAGCATGGATAATAAACGATTATCATGAACAATGAAATATAATATAATAATAACTAATTTATTATTGCCTCTAGGGCATATTTCCAACACGCATTGTTGGCGTTCTTGTCCAAAATGTTCATGACCACAAACTCATCCAACACTTCGCTTGAGCTCAAAGTGTGGAAGTCCGGTCTTTGATGAATGACAGAGGACATAGCCTTGTAATAGGGCATCATTGCCTTGAGGAATTTGCGCTTGATCCAATTGTCATCCGTGTCCTTGCTCCCGTGATCTCGGAGTGAGACCGTGAGTTTGGTTACTCTCCGATAAAGCTCACGAGGTTCTTCACCTTCTTTCATTGCAAACTCATCGGCCTCATCTTGCACCACTTCATAGTTGGAGCGTTGAATGCTTGCGCTTCCCCGGTAGAGGGAGACAACACAAAGCCATGCATCTTTGGCCAAGGCGAAGGGCCGAAGATGAGGTAGGTCTTCGGGTGGGATTGCATCTTGAATGATGAAGAGAGCATTCTCATTGAATTGATTATCCGCGGCTTCTCGAGGAGTGAAGTTGCTTGGATCATGCGGATAGAAACCTTCTTCAATGATTCTCCAAAGATTAGTGTTCACATGATTTAAATGATGTTTAAAGCGGTAAACCCAAGAATCAAAGTCCTCATTTTTCACAATCTTAGGGGGAGAACCGGCATGATTCAAATGAGTGGAAGGAACCGGTCCACCATAAACAAGTGGTGGTTCCACATGAGCAAAGATGCCGGTGCCATTTTTACCACTAGACGAAGGAGCCTTTTCACTACTAGCTTCCCCCTTGTCGGAGATAGCATCCGTCACCTTGTCGGTGGGATCACCCACTTTCAACGGTGCGGTGGATAGTTTAAGCCCCTCAAGGAATTTAGTAAACATGCTTTCAACCTCGGTCGTCATTGAGGTTTTCAATGTCTCCAAGGCCACATTGAACTCCTCACGAGAGACCGAGGTTCCCCCATCACCCGTAGACGAGGTCAGATTCACACCGGAGTGTTCCTCCACGCCGTCTACGGTATCAACCATACTCTTCGGACAGTAAAGTCCTTAATAAAGAGACAAGGCTCTGATACCAATTGAAAGGATCGATATGGTTGACTAGAGGGGGGGGTGAATAGGCAACTAACAATTTTTAGCTTTTCTTTAACAATTTAAACTTTGCATCAAAGTAGGTTGTCTAGATATGCAACTAGGTGAGCAACCTATATGATGCAAAAAGGATAGGAACACAAGCAAGCAAGTGATATGATACAAATAAGCTTGCACAAGTAAAGGCACGAGATAACCAAGAGTGGAGACGGTGGAGACGAGGATGTGTTGCCGAAGTTCCTTCCCTTTGAGAGGAAGTACGTCTCCGTTGGAGCGTTGTGGAGGCACAATGCTCCCCAAGAAGCCACTAGGGCCACCGTATTCTCTTCACGCCCTCACACAATGCGAGATGCCGTGATTCCACTATTGGTGCCCTTGGAGGCGGCGACAGAACCTTTACAAACAAGGTTGGGGCAATCTCCACAACTCAATTGGAGGCTCCCAACGACACCATGAAGCTTCACCACAATGGACTATGGCTCCGCGGTGACCTCAACCGTCTAGGATGCTCAAACACCCAAGAGTAACAAGATCCGCAAGGGATTAGTGGGGGGAATCAAATTTCTCTTGGTGGAAGTGTGGATCGAGGCCTTCTCAACCACTCCCGAGCAAATCAACAAGTTTGATTGGCTAGGGAGTGAGATCGGGCGAAAATGGAGCTTAGAGCAACAATGGAGCTTAGGATTAGAAGAGATAAGTCAACGAGGAAGAAGAAAACCCCTTATATAGTGTGGGACAAAGATCCAACCATTATCCACCTACCAGCCCGCGGCCAGCGGTACTACCGCAGGGCCGCGCGGTACTACCGCTTGCTACCAAGCGGTACTACCGCACGGACATGCGGTACTACCGTACAGGCTCGCGGTATTGCCGCAACCCTAGCAATAGCAAGGTCAGATCAGAAACACATGATCTGAGGGCGGTACTTTCGCGGGCGCGGTACTACCGCGCCCCCCATGCGGTACTACCGCACGACAGGAATCCCTTAGCCAGGGGGGAAGGATACAACCGCGCCTAGTTCCGCAAAGAAACGGAAGAAGCAAAAAGCCAACACAGTAGTACTGCCAAGGGGTGGTACTACTGCCTGACAACATAGCACGGTACTACCGCGGTAGGCGCGGATGTAAAAAATTACATCCGCCCCTACTACCGCGAAGGAGTGGTACTAGTCTGGTGAGCAACGGTAGTGCAGCTCCAGGGGAGCGGTACTACTGTGGGCACCTGCGGTACTACCGCGCCACCGCACGGTACTACCGCTGGTGCCTACGGTACTACCGCTCACCTGGGAGCAGTATTACCGCGAGCCAACCCAGCAGCTAGAACCAAGGAGGCGAGAAAGTAGAGGAAGCTCCAGGGGAAAAGGAGGGGACTAGAAAGAGACGTGTACGTGATGATTCCACCCAAACCTTTCCGGCGTGGACCCCCTCTTAATAGTACGGCTTTCCTACGATTCAAATCCACCAAAAAGAAACGTAGAAAAGACGTCGTCTTCAACAGTCTTTGAGGGGCACCCAACCGTCTTGTGCCTAGCGATGAAATGTCTGGGATACTCAAGACACACTATTAGTCCGCAAACGCGTTGTCATCAATCACCAAAACACCTTAGGGATAAATATGCCCTTATAACATCCCCTTGCAGCGAGCCTTCTGCACGAGAACTGATTTTCTTACCCAGTAGGGGCGTGGCGGCGGGCGCGGACGAAGGTGGGGCGCAGATGCGGGATCGATGAACCGTGTCATGGTGTCAGGAAGAAATACTTGTGATTTAGCTCGGAGTAAGATATCAAATGATTCATCAATGTTTCAAATCGCTCGAAAAAATCAGCAACCGAACTGATTTGATGAATAGCATAGATCTGACGAATCAGTAATGGATGCTTATCGCGACCAAATCGCCTGCATAGGAGAGCATCAAACTATTTCCATGTCATGTCTGTCAATTCCTAATGAACCGACTGCAACCAAATGCTTGTGGAGTAAGAGAAACTAAGGATGGGCACGGGCACCCGGTACAATTCATGCACAGAGAACATCTGAAAGTACTGCTCACAAGTGTCTTCCAGAGATGTTATTTTCCTCGGTGAAAATTAGGAACGCCATAGACGGCGGCGATTGACTGAGGGTGGCTATCACTTGAGATTATATCAGAGCAGGAAACATAGAAAGAGCACGGTCATACCCATGACAGGGGGTTGCCGTTGGCGACTTGAGGATCACCGACGCCCTCTCCTCGATGAGAAGCACCGCGCCATGGCTTAACTGCATATGGAGGCTGCCTTTTGCGCTGCGAGGGGCGATGGATTGTGAGGCACTCCACCCCGTATTCAGTGTGGCTGCAAGGATGCCACCTGCAATAGAGACCGAGAGATCCAACTTGGCGAGACGCGCTTTGAGCTCTGGTTTCCATGCGGCGAGGGAGTCAATCTGGGCCATCTGCATGTCAGGCGCCTTGAGAGTGGAAGCGAGATGTTGTCCTACTTGTTAGCGTGGTCGATCGCGTTGGAGTTGGAGTTCATCTTGTCGAGGTAGGCATGAAGCTCGGGGTCCATGGATGCGACCAAAGCTTCACAGGCATGTCTCTGACGGCAGGTATCCAACGTTGATGGTGGTGGAGGTGGTGGAAGGGTAGTGGTTGGTCTTTGATGCCATGATGTTAAGTTCTAGTTCCCTCTATTGCATTCACATGATCGAATGTGGGGGATGGTCTCTCTGGGATACAACTTTGCACTATAGGTAAAAGAAGAAATGTAAAAGCCGCCTAGCCGTTGTCGTGATCCACATGATGCCTTCCCGTCCTCTTGCGCTTCTCCTTAAGTAGCATTGATCCGGTTAGGTCCCACATACTTATGATTCAGATGCATAATGTTGCGACCTTTCCCCTAATTGGTCCCTACGATCGATGTGGTTGCCACAACAACATTTTTTTGCTACCATGGCAGTGCTTCCTTGAACCAGATGTTTTGTCTACATGGCAGTGTTTCTGTCTAGAGTTGTCGAGCTGTCAGTTAAGACCATGACACTGACTTGTTCGTCCGGTAGCTGGAACTGCGGTTGCCTTTGTCCACAGCCCCGACCACGTTAGTGCACTTATTCTGACATAGGGTTAGGATGTGTCGATGGCCACCACAGACGGCTCAGAGGCAGCACATGCGCCTCCTGATTTGTCATCCTCTGCTCCTGGTCGGGCACAGATCGTCTTCCCTGTCGTGATATCTAGATTGATCTCCCTCCCTCCTCAAGCGCCTCCTCCTCCTCTGTCATCCTCTACTCCTCACTGGGCACCAATCATCCCCTGCAATGAAATTTAGATTGATCTCCCTCCCTCCTCAAGCGCCTCCTCCTCCTCCGCCAACCTTTGCTCCTCGTAAGGCATCTATCGTATGCAGCACCGTGATATCTAGATTGATACCCCTCTCTTTATATATATATAGGTGTAGGGAATCAGGCAGGCAATCTGGACGAGAACTATGTCCGTTTGCTTTGAGGACATAGTCTTGATGGGAATCATGTCCGTTTGCTCGGAGGATTGTATGGATCCCCACCCCCTTTTTTTGCTCTGGCCTGTAACTGATTTTTTTCTAGTGGTTTTCTTACCACGAGAAGGAGGTAGACGACAAACCTTGACGTGCGAAACCTAGATGTACAAAAAATACTTGGCAGAAACAGTCCCCCCTTTAGTATTTGGTATATAGATATAGATATAGTTGTTGTTGTGCTTTTTTCCAACGTTACAAGAATCATTATGTTAATTTTAGAACTACACCCTCTGACTTAAACTGCAAAAATGTCTTATATTTAGGAATAGATGTAGTAAAAGATTCTTTCTTTTTGAATAAAGACACCCAAGGACATCTTAGATCTGATTAATATCAAGGAAAACAAAGACCAGTACAATAAATAGACAACTGGACGTATAATGAGTAGTAAAAGATAACAATACACTAAAAACATACTAATCTTCTTCTTCCTCCGATTGTACATCATCCATCGGAGATTGAAAATTGCACTGACCCAACAGCAAAGAAAAGTGACACCTGCAAACGCCCTCACCAAACCAGGCTTTGAAAACTGCAATAGCGACTCGACCCTTGAGATGAGATTTATAAATCGCTAAAGCAACATCGGTCGGAGCATAACCCCATGCAGAACATGCTTAAAATCAATCACCAACAGTCCAGAGGGATGGAGAAACCAGGCCAAGCTATAGAACAACACATAAGAAGATGTTGAAGTCGCCACACTAGCGCCCAGCCAAAAACTCTTCTCGAAAGACACATGAACTGCCAAGATCTGAAGGGAAACAACATATATGGGGACACAAACTCTCACAAGCCCTTCAGCGCCAGATCGATGTCGTCGACGTAGGGAGAGATCGAACGTCGTCGCCGGTTCGGATGGCGCCGGATAGGCCATCATCGCCCACCTCGTCGATCTCATCGGAGAAGCAAAACCCTAAGAAAAATTAACGAAATAGACGAGTCCACACTCCTTTTACGCCGATGAGGCCACCAGATGGGGAAGAGGAGGACCGGGGCGGCGGCGGCTAGTATAATATTCCTTTTTAGCATACCATGATTATTATGTTTTCTTTAGAGCTACAGGAATTATTATGTTTTAAGGCAATATAGATATTATTACGTGACAGTGTAGGCCCCATTTATTCAAAAATTTAATTCGGTGTCCGGGCTCGTCTACACCTGATGAACAGTAAATATTGAAGGGATGCAGATAGAACCTATTCAATCAAAAAACGTATTCTAACGCCTGTATTTTGAAATGGGTGATGTTCTACATCCGGCCTCTTCTACACCTGAAAAAAAAAGAAAAAACTGAATATTTTTGTTGTGCAGGATGCTCAAATGTGTGATGTTCTTAAAAAATCTCGGGTTGTTTAGACATTCGAGGAGCTCATGAGCTCCTCGAATGTCCAAACAAATTTGCACCCGATTTTGTTGTTTTGCCATGAGCTCCTTAAATGTCCAAACAATTCAATTTTTTTAAAAAACATCACACATTTGAGCATCTTACAACACAAAACAATTTAGTTTTTTTTTGAATTCTCGGCCCAGTAGCGGCACATATTGCTAGCCCATCTCTCCATCCGAGCGCCAGATTCCCCTAAAAAAGAAGTAGAGTGGCAAATTGTCTCAAAAAAAAGTAGAGCGCCACAACTTTTCACGTATAACCTACAAAAAAGTAATGCACATATAAAATACATATTCGATTTGTTTTCGGTTGTACTGTATAATTTATAGAGCTGTAAGTTTGTTTCGGATCCCGAATCCTGTAACCCGTCGCCCGGCGCAGATCTATAAATTCCTCCATCTTTGTCTTCGCTCAACTCTCTCATTCCTCCATCTTTTCAGGTATGATTTTCTCAAAAAGAAAAAAATGTTTACACGTACGAAGATGCTGGTGACGCGCGTCATCCGAGGACTTGCCTTTTGCTAAAAAAAATCCCAGTACTTACCAATTTCCTACGGTAAGAAAATACCTAATCGACTTGTTTATGGCATAAAATACGTATTCGACTTGTTTCCGGTATAAAATACGCGTATTCGACTTGTTTCGGGTATAAAGCCGTACCCCTCTAACCCGTCGCCCAGATCGATAATTTGATTTCTCCGTCTTTGCTTCCGCTCTCAACTCTCTCCTTGCTCCCGCGCTCTCGCTGCTCCAAGCCAGATTTAGGTTTTCGATTTCCACAGCCGCCGCTATGACGTCCGTCGAGATCCCGCTGCAGGGCGCGAGCGCCATGCTCGTCATGAACGGACCTTTCACCTTCGTGGATCCCGTCCAGCCGGTGCAGATGCGCGACCCCGGCGGGAAGAAGAGAGATCGCTGCGGGGATCTCCTTCTCGCCGACGACCCCGAGGCTGCTGGTTGGTCGTCGGCGATCCTGGACCGCAGCATCGCCCTGCGCCGTCGGCGAGGCCCATCTCCCTCTTCCAGTCTTCCTTCCACCGCGGCTGCCTCGTCGTGACCGAGGGGCAGAACAGCCGTGACCAGGAGACAGCTGCGGGAGTTGTGGCAGAAGAAATCCTGGAGCGGCAAGGGGGTGAAAAGGAGCCGACTGTCGAGGAGCTGGTCTACTGGACGGTCATCTAGTCGTATCAACCAAACCCCCCTGGTCGTGCTGACCAAATCGCCTGAAGAAGGTTCAATCTTTTACACTCTCCTTGTGTTTATTGCAGAGTCTTTTTGAGGCCATATGAATAACTTGCTTTCTTTTGTTTTCCTGTCAATGTCGGAGCACATACAACCGAATTAAACTCACTGATGGCCTTCATGTTGCTGAGTGTTGAGGAGACAACCAGAAGTAATCGGATTACAAGTCCAAAACATCTAGCAGGATAAGCTGGAAGGCAAAGGCAGGGAAGAGGAGTCGCTGATTGGTGGGGATGGCGAGGAGTTCTTCTACCTAGTTGTCATCTAGTCGAATCTTCCCAAGCTTTCTAGCAAGAGTTCCTCCTCTGGTTGTCTTTCGATGTGTCTATGCCAATTGATGGGCCCTGTTAGGCTGTTACAGAGTCCGGTTCATGTGTTCAAGTCGATAAGTTAGGATGTAATCGGCTTGTTTGATAAATAAATTGATCCACTTAAGCTGAGTTGTGATGTGCGCTCACATCGGGCTACTGTTTTGTGACCTCTGCAGCACTGGCATTGCCTCCACTGTCTCTGTTATCTTTCACTTTATTCCTCCTTCCTATTCCTCAGTAACTGTTTCACCCCGAGTAACTGCCCTTCATACCTCTGCAGCGGCTGTGACCGCGAGGGACGGGATGCAGTTCCTATGTGCTTCTTGGCTAGTGATTCTGTCATATATGATTATCTCAATGTTTTAGATAAACCCATGGCCTTATTAGATTTATATTAATGTCAATTGGTAGGTCATGGTTATATAATGTTTATTTTCTGTATTTTCAGATTTAGAATTTTCAAAGCATTAGTTGTTTGAGACCTGCAATTTTCTGATGGTTGCAATTAAGATTTCTCTAGTGACAGGCTGGTGGGATTTATGAAGTGATCAATTTTTAACTGATTGCTGCGTGAGGTGCCATTAAGGTTCGATCTACTCTAGTATTGTGAACTGTGATGATTTGATGTTTATTCAGTTTGTATGTTTTAATTGAAACTTATCCAAGCACTAGGCTGTATGTAGCCATGTGTTTTATAAGATGCTGTGTGTTCACAAGGACACTTCTTTATTTTCTCATGTGTGAGTGATCTGGGTGTCCTATTAGTTCCTGGTAAGCAAACTGACTAAGCAAATGTTTCATTTTTCTGTTGAAGTTGTAGTAAAAGTTTTTGTTGTGCTTTAAAGTTTATGCACCGTCAAATTTACGAAATAATAATTGCAGTACATATAGGTGTATGCAAAAAGTTCTAATTTCAGATTGAAAAAGCAGTGGAATGGCTTTTGCATACGTTTTCTGATGTATGATACCTAATTTTCACTTAAAAATTGGAATAAACCTCCCCAAATTCTTAGAGAGGTTTCAGAATTCAGAATATCCTTCATAAGTCGTCCAACATTTTCCTTCTTTTACATGTCTTACTTAAGTCATGATTGTGCTGTTATATTCATGTATGACTTCAGAATTATGAGCTTCAGATTTCTATGATCCCTGAGTTCTCTCCTATTTTCTCTTCATTTTGTCCCCGTACAGGATTTGGGCTGCTTTTAGTTATATAGTTCATTTCTTCATATGTTCTTTGATGCAACATAAGGTTGATGGTGCAACTACCCACCAATAGCTACGAAATTCATCGCCGCATGCAAACAGATTTATAAACTAAGTGTCTTGCCTTATATGTGAAGTGTATAAGTGTCTTGCCGTATTGAGCAGTGGCTGCATAGTATAATATCTTCCTACTATGTAGATTTATAAACTATCACATGCAACTTCCAAGTTCTATTGTTCTGAATTATTTTCTTAACCAAAGTATAAAGTGGGTCGCGGGTTGTGCAATAACTTACATTGCCCAGCCGTTTGCTGCTTGCACCATAAGGCTAGATTAGTGCAAGAGCATTATTACCCCTGTGAGTAAATTTGTCTGAACTAATCTCTACTTCTTTCATTTTGTATTACTTTTACATCGATTGCTCTGGTGAACCTGGTGGGCAATATGGAGAGCTTAATGACTCAAATTTGATGACATTACTTGAAGGTATGTGACCCTTTTTCCATATTTGGCATACCATATAGTTCATCTGGTTTTGCCAAATCTGAATTATTAGCAATACCTTTAGTAGAGATAAAAAAGAAAAAGGGATTAAGATCTTCTAGACTTTCCTATAGATGCTGCATTATATGAGGACCAACATTTGAGGCGATTTTCATCCTCAAACTATATATATGCTCTTGATCATATAACACTGTTTTAAGAACATTTCAGTTTTACGGTACTGAACATTTCAAGGTGATTTTGAAACTCCTTTCGTGCGGATCCAATCTACTATGTTAATTCACATGTTTGAATTATATGTGAAAAAACATGAATTGGAAATATTAGCTCATATTTGGAAGTATGCAATAGTCTTTCCTTGTTTACCCAAAGGGAAGAAACATAATTATATTTATAGAGCTAAGTAGTTTCTGTTAGACACATATTTAGTGTAATATCCATGTAAGTAATGTTTTACCCCAAGTTATTGATATTTTTCATATTTGTACTGATCTATCAGATTCAAACATTAAATTAGCCTGTAAAATTGATATTTTAATACACACATGACTTATTTTCTGAACAGGAATTCTCTAAAACATGGAAATTTCAAACATTGGGAGATATTCTGAATAGAATAAACTGAACTTAAATTTTTTCAAACCAGTCAGTTGTATTTTTTTTTAAAACTTGAAAATGTTCAAACCACTCAATGGAAATATCAAACCAGTCAATTAGAAGTGAGGACCATGAAATTTTCTGAACAAGAATATTCTAAAACATGGAAATATCAAACATTGAGAGATATTCTGAATAAAATAAAATGGAACTTGAAAATTTTCAAACCACTCAATTGTGATTTTTTATAAACATGAAAATGTTCAAACCACTCAATGGTGAAAAAAAGGAATTCAAGACTTCCGAAAATTCAATCATTGAGATATTTTTTTGAAAGGTTTCTACGTGACAAAATCCAAACAGCCTAATTGTTTTTGCCTCGTTAAGATTATGAATATTAAAATTTCAAAATAGTGGTGTCTGATCCTAATATAGCTGAAACTGACTGAAATAGTATAAAAAAGAAATATGTACTTATTCTTCAGGTAAATTAATTGTTTCATAATCGTATATGGCATGGCTCTCAGAGCCAATTTCAATGGTGTACATGTCTAGGCCAAAAAGGAAAAAAAATAAAATAGAAGTGACATTGAAGACAAGATCCATCCATCCAGACGAATTGTCTTGCGATCTTCCACTCGGTCCTTCTTCTTGAATGCTGTCTCACTAATTCCTGGATATTCTTTGTGGTTGGATTTACCGTAGTGAGTAGAGTACATTCTGATATGCACTGAATTTGCATCAACCCAAGGGAAGTACACAAGTGAACTAAGAAACTAGGAATCATGAGTTCAACAAACTTCAGAGGATACAAACAATTAAGTGGCTTCCTCATACAAACGTTGTCAGCACAACTAGTTTAAATTCATGCCACAAAATAGGGCTGCCACTGAAGAAAGAAATCACAACCTGTTTATGTTTAAAACTAAGTTTCTAGTTTGCCATGCAGATATAGGTTTGTTACTCATTCCAGAGTGGCCATGCCCATAGTTCTACTTCCAGATCACAAAAGCAGCAAAGAGCCCCATCAGCAACATACAAAATGCCAGCACAAAGAGCAGAGACCTCTCTGCGTCTTGTCAAGAGCGTGAAACTAGCAACGCTCACGGCGAATGATATAGACCATCATCTTCTTCTGCTCCCCCTCGTTTTTCATTAGCTCGAAGAGGCAGATGTCCCTCTCCCGCAGGTTGTTGTCTCTGGCAAAAGAAGTCCAGCCTCGACATATCCTCAGGGTCCGTTTGGTGTCGTGCAACTCAGTATGCCATCGCTGGCTCTTCCCCTCAGCCTGAAGCACCAAACTCCGGCTCCCCTTCCGAAGGTACGTTTCAGAGTATTGTGTGGCGAAGGTCTGTTTGTTCAAATACACGCAGAATACTGAACATATTAGAATAAAATGCAAGCTTGCAAATATGTAGATGAGTGGCAGTAGATAACAAGTATGAACTGTTGCTGAAACAGCTGTTGTGAAACAACTATGGTTGGTACTTGGTAGTAGCATATTTGCTTATGTGGACTGATTTCTCTCAAAACAAAATAACCGTCAACCCAAAATCAGAAGAATATTATTCTAGACTAGACTTACTAGGGAGACGAGGACAATGCGCCTGGTCATGACTGCGACGTAGATGTGCAGATCGGATGCAATGGCTCCTACTTTCTTTAGAACTTTCTTCTCCTGCACTTGCGTTAGACGGGTACCCATTGGCATCATGCAGGGGTCTGTATCATCATGCTCGGGTGTTAATCGAATATGTTCAATATCTTCGGATTCAGATGACTTGTGCTCATCTGGACTGTCTTCTCCTGTAAAATAGTTTCATGAGTAAGTGTTGGTAACTGCAGCAAAATGGTATGATCAATAGTCACAAGTCAGTTGTAAAGTTAACCTGACGAACCCTCCGAAGGATAAGATATCACATCTTTCTTTGCTCGTTTTCTACGGTGGCCTGAGCTTCCACTCTGGCAATCATCTGATCGTGCTCGTGCTGACGAAGGAGTATTACCATCACTGAAACTGGTCGAAATGTCTGCAGAATTTGTGCTTGGTTCTTGATCACTAATATTGGTCAGTATGCGAGCACAGGACACCACTTTCTCACAACCACTAGAATCAAAGACCACAACCTTGAAGCGACAACTTCCACGGTATCGGAACATCAATGAGTCGTTCTCTACTATATGGTTGGCATCGACAAACGCCTCCCACCCAGATCTGAGTAATGTTTTGTTCCTACGCTCAGTAATTCCAACATCGTACACATTGCCGTTGGGGGCTTCTAGTTCAATGGTTCCTGACAGCTTCCACGCGAAATAGTTCACAAATCTCTCTGGTATGACCTGCAATTTTTTTAATTGTTACTAGTGTTAGTTTAGAACATGTCTTATTGCTACCGGTTCAATGATCAAGGAAACCCACCACTGAGCTTACCATGCTATGCCTAGAGTGTCTATCCATGTGCGTGAAGAAACACTTGACCTTTCCATGCAAATGAGTCCAGTATCTCTTGCAGCACTCACAGGAATTGCTCATCTCGCCGCCTACTTATGTCCTGTAAGCAGAAAAACATAGATTATGACTGGCAGAGAAAGAAAATCTTGGTATCCTCTGCAGCATTTTTTACACTGCACCTACTCATTAAGTTTCTTTTTTCCGAATCATGCAGGACAACTGCTTGTGCCTTGTGGTATATTAAGATGGAATCAAGAAACAGAGTACAGTGAGTTTGTACAAACGCCTAAGTACAGGGAGTTTGTACCATGAACATCAAGCAAAATTACAGGGAGTTTGTACAAACGACCAGCCAAAGATCAAGCAAAATTACAAACGCCTAAATGCTTAGCCCCTGCACGCACCCATCAAATTACCTGATCTCTAACAAGAAAGAAACATGTATAGCTTCTCCCTGTGGTAAATTCTGAGAGTTTCCCCAACAAAAGGGCTGAAAGAAAAGAAGCAAAATGCACATGTAGGGAAGGAGATAAACCAAAGGCTAGGCAGCAACCAAAAGCCAAGGACTCACTCACTGCAATGCAGGCCGGAAGGGAGTAGTACTCAAGGCTCACAACGCTGATGTGTTGCTGGAACTTGAAGAAGCAAGCATGGATACCACGGGAAGGCGGAGGAGGGAGAGAAGAAGCAAGTGGAGCCA
This sequence comes from Triticum urartu, assembly GCF_003073215.2. Classification (NCBI taxonomy): domain Eukaryota; kingdom Viridiplantae; phylum Streptophyta; class Magnoliopsida; order Poales; family Poaceae; genus Triticum; species Triticum urartu. The sequence continues at coordinate 51,935,178 of NC_053025.1, read as the reverse complement.
CCGAACGGAAGGCCTGTAGGATGCCCTGATTTGCCCTCTCATTCTTTGTCTCTGCTGCTCTGATGGGATGGGACTCTACGGCCCTAGGATGATGGCACTGTATCACACGTCTAGTAGCCCGGTCATAGACTTGTAGGCCCGTCTTGGAGAAGCGGGGAGGTTTTGGTCAAAACGTTGTCAAAAGAGAAAGTTGGCACCGTTCGGTGATTACGAGGTACTAGTAGGGTGCTGGATTTCATTTTAAAAGGAAACAAAATAAAATTCTTAGAAGTCTTGTTTCAGATTTAAGAGCAAGGGTGATTAAAAAATTCAATTTTGGAGCCAAATTTGAATGAAAAAAAATCACGCTTTAAAAAAATCACAACAAAACGTAGGACTTCGTCTAGAATGATGAAAGCAGAAAAGTTGTCCTTGTCCCCAAGAAAGGCCTCCCAGACGACATGGACCTCATGCCTTCCGTCGGAGCCACCGCCGGTCTGCCTCATCTCCTGTGGCCTTAGGGCCATGGAGACACGGTGAACCCCGACCCTTGCCGGCGGGAGGACTCCTACTCTATTTTTAGGTGTTCTTCTGAGGTTGATTAAGGTTTGTGTCCTCTTCAGGAAGGCGAGGCGGCGGCGACTCCCTGAAGATGGAATAAGGTCCTTCTCACCTAACCTCATCGCAGCGCTGCATCTAGCATTGTCAAAGGGTGTATGGAAGTGTGTATGTGTGGCGGATCTCGTGGGATTTGATCGGTGTTGATCTTCGGTGGATCTCTATGAATCTAGTCTTCCATTGTCTGTGTTCATGTGTTTATAGGTTTATAATTCTGATCTACACTTCTCTACATTGGTGATGGTTGTTGTTCTGATACACTGGTCCTATGGGGTTTTAGCATAACGACTTCCTATTTGTTTACTACAACAAGGTTTGTCCGACTCCATTGACAGAGGGGTGCTGAAGGTGACGCGTCTTCGACTTGCTCTAATAATTATAGTCGTCGTTAGGTGGTCTACCAGTCAGTATGTAATTTATATTACTTCTGATATTTTTTGTACTGTCATGACAGTTGATGAATAGATCGGGATTTTGATATTTTTTGTACTGTCATGACAGTTGATGAAAAGATCGGAATTTTTCCGCAAAACAGAACAACAAAAAGGAAGCGACTCTCACTGAGACCTTCGCACTGGCGCTCCTGGACCGATACCGTTTGATTTTTCTTCATGTTTCTTTTTTTGGTTCTTCAATGTTTACCAACTTGTGCGCAATTTTGACAGAGAATCCTTAATAGTTATTCTCTACAACTCTAAGCTCCCTGGGAACGCCACTCTCTCCGACATTTCCTAAAAGGCGCTTCAGGCCCCCGTTTGTAGTGTTTCTGCAATCAGGCGCACACCCCCGCCTGCACGCTGGGCCGACCTGTTTTGCTTCTTTTTTCTCTCTGTTTAAACCAAAAAAGGGTGTGCGCTCAATGGATTCGAACAGAAGATCTCTCTCAGCTAAGTGAGAACAACAGTGGCCGCTGCACCAATCAACGGTTGGTGCCTGTTATTCTTTTTCCATTCGTGTTCTTATTCTTTTCTTCTTTCCTTTTTCTTCTTCTTCTTCTTCTACTTCTTCTTCTTGTTCCTTTTTCTTTTTTTTCTTTTTTCTGGTTATTTTTTTTCGTTGAATTTGATGAAATTGTTTCATTTTTTGATGAATTTTTTAGAAATTTGATGAACTTTTTTTCAAATTCAATAAACTATTTATCCAAATAAATGAATTTATAATATTTATTGACGGTTTTTTTCAAATTTGACGATATTTTTCAAAAAACTGATGAACTTTTTTTTCAAATTTGATGAATTTTTAAATCAATAATATTTTTCATAATTTTTGAACCTTTTGGAGTATGTAAACTTTTTTCAAAATCCATGAGCATTTTTGAATTTATATTTTATTTCGATTTTTGCCGATTTTTTGGTTTTTTTTTTCCGAAGTCAACCATTCACCGATCAACCACGACCAGTCACGAGTGAACCCATGGAACGACGGGTACACCTATATCTCGCTTCAGCCCACACGCACGGCCGGCCACAACCTCTATTTTTTGTTTTTTTCCATTTGTTTTCTGATTTAGTTTATTTAAATATTTAAAAAATGTTGAACAAGTATTTGGCAAATGTTAATCAAACATTCGTAAAAATGTTGAATGTGTATAGAAAAATTATAGATAATGTATTAAAATAATGATAAATTTTTTTATCATGTATATAAAAATGATAATCTAGCATTTTTTTTAAAAGTTGACCCAGTATTTGAAAAATGTCAATCGAGCATTTGGGAAATGTTAAATGCGTATAGAAAAGAAATGTTGGCCATGTATTAATAAAATGATGAAAAGATATGATCATGTATATAAAAATGTTGAGTAAAGCATTTGGAAAATGTTAAATGCGTATATAAAAAATGTTTACCCTGTATTTAAAAATAAGGAAAAAATTAGATCATGTATATAAATATGTTAATATAGCATTTTTAAAAATGTTGAACATGTGTTTGAAAAATGTTAATCAATTATTTCAAAAATGTTAAATGTGTATAGAAAAAATGTTCACCATGTATTAAAAATATATATTCTTTTTATTTGAAAAGAATTAATCAAATATTTAAAAAAATGTTAAAAATTTATATAAAATTATTAATTCTCTATTTGATAAATTTTAATCAAGAATTTGAAAAATGTGTATAGAAAAAATATTGACCATGTGTTACAAAAAATTATTAATTTGTATTGGAAAAATATTACACATGTATTAGAAAAATGTTGTTGACATATACAAAAATTGTAGAATAATAACCAAAAGAACAAAGAAAAGTGAGAAACAGAATTAACAAAAGAGAAAAGAAAATTAAAACACGAAGTTGGGGGCAGCCACTCGGCTAACATTGCGTTTGTGCTAATATTATGCGCGCATGAATGGGCCGGCCCAATACGACATGGGGTGGAGTGGATAGTAGCGCCCGTGATCTCCCTCGGGACCAGGGATCGATTTCCTGCTTCTCCCGAAATCACTAATCGAGGAACACTCAAAGATCACCATCACCTTCTTAGGTTGTCAAGTGGCGCGTTGCATATGCGCCACTTGTCGCAACCTGTGGCTGTTTTCCTTTTTTCATAGATGCGTTTATTTAAAACGTTTTATTTCTTAAACCGTGCATCCAAATCTTGAACTGTTTTCATCATTGAATTCCTCACATCGAGATTTTTAAAATTAGATACCATGTTGATAGGTTTTGACAGACTTTTTTTCATGAAAAAACCAGACAAAAAACTAAACTGGGAGCACGGTTTTTCCCTTTCCGAAAGAGTCACGACCGTGCCTCTCGCGAAAGCACAACCATGCCTCTCGCGGAAGCAAAACCGTGCCTCTCGTGAAAGGCTATTATTTTTTTCATTTTTCGAGAGGCACCGCCGTGTATCTCGTGAAAGCACAACGGTGCTTCTCGCCGAAGCAAAACCGTGCCTCGTGGAAGATTTTTTTTATAGAAAATGCGTCCTTTTTTTCGTTTCCGAGAGGCACGGCCGTGCCTCTCGCGAAAGCACAACTGTGCCTTTCGCAGCAGCAAAACCGTGCCCCTCTAAGAAAAAAACAGAGAACACGTTTTCTTCGTTTCTGAGAGGCATTGCCGTGCCTCTCGCGATAGCAAAACCGTGCCTCTCACAGAACCAAAAACGTGTCTCTCGCAGAAGTAAAACCGTGCCTCGAAGCAAAAATAAACCAGTTTTTTCACAAATTTTTTGGTCCAAAAGCTAAAGAAGACCAGTGGAAAACTGAAAACCCCCCAAAAACCCGCTTAAAAAGCTGAAAACGCGTGCGGAAAAATTAAAAGAAAAAGCCCGAAGGGAGCGCCCAGAGCACGACACATGGCGGCGGCTGAGACCGTGCCAGGTGGCGCACTCTCTGCCCACCTACAAGTGATTGTTGCGAGGCTCCTGAAAAAGCACTCGTCACTAATTGCTCCCTGCTTCTCCCTATTCCTTTGCTCCTTTTACTTACTACTATGCGCGCGTGAATGGGCCGCCCAATACGACGTGGGGGGCATCCCCCCATAGCCACTCGGCTAACATTGCGTTCGTGCTAAGTTTATTAGGCGTGTCCTTCTTGAGGCAAAAAGAGCTGGTTTTTCATTAGATTTTTTCTGTTTTTTTTCATCGACTTTTCTCAAATTTTATTACTATTTTCTTTCCTTCCTTTTTTCATTGTTTTTCTTATGATTTCTTTATATCTTTCTCGGCTTTCACTGTCTTTTCCTTTTCTTTATTTTTCTTCGGTTTTGTTTCTTTCTCTCTTGTTTTTCATCGATTTTCTTCAAACAACAGATTAAAATTTTTTGAATACATGGTCAACATTTTTTCTAGACATATTTTTTTTTGAAATTTTTGATTAACATTTTTCATAATATAAGTTTCACATTTTTTTAATACATGGTTAATATTTTGCCATAAACATTCAATATTTTCCAAGTGTCTGATTAAAAAAAATTCAAATACTTGTTCAACGTTTTCTCAAATGCCTGATAATATTTTTATACATAGTCAACATTATTTATATACACATTGAACATTTTCCGAATGCTTGATTAACTTTTTTCAAATACTTGTTCAGCATTATTTTCAAATGTTTGATTAACATTTTTATACACATGATAAAAAAACTTCATCATTTTTTAATATATGGTCAACATTTTTTCTATAGACATTCAACATTTTCCAAATGCTTGATTAACACTTTTCAAATATTGTTCAACATTTTTTGAAGTGCTTGATTAAATTTCTATATACATGGTAATGTATGAGTAACATTTTTATATACATGGTATAGAAATTTCTTCATTTTTGAATACATGGTCAACATTTTTTGTATATAAATTTAATATTTTCAAATGTTTGATTAACATTTTTCACATACTTGTTCAACATTTTTTGAAATGCTTGATTAAATTTTTTTATATACATATAAAAAATCATCTTTTTTCAATACATGGTCAATATTTTTCTATACACGTTTAACTTTTTCAAATGCTTGATTAACATTTTCAAATACTTGTTCAAATATTTTTCGGATACTTGATTAACATTTTTTTTGAATACATGATCATTTTTTATACATTTTCGTACACGTGATAATTTTTTCTCTATAAACATTTAACATTTTTCAAATGCTTGGTCAACAGTTTTTCAAATGTTTTTTGTAATATATATAGAAAAAATATTAATCTTGGTCAACAGAATATTAAACATTTGTAAAATTAAGCTTGGTCAACAGAATATTTTAAAGTATAAAATAAAGGATAAAATAAAGCAAAAAGCAAAAAGAAAAACAAAAACATTAGAAGATAGAAAAAGCAGGCTTTAGCCGCCCGCACAGCTGGGCCGTCCCATCTGGAGCTCCCCTGAGGCGAGGCTTCCCTCTGCCTCATTTACAACGAGATGTTGGGGCGCTCGAACAAGCGACGTGCCGAGCGAGCGAGCACCCGCATTGGGCCGGCCCAAGTCCGCGGTTGTGTTAGTGGCATTCCCCAAATGGGCACCTGAAGCGCCGTATAGGAGCACCCACTCTGTTCTTCGTTCGGGTTGTGTGAGCATGTGGGCCAACATAGTCAGCCTCTCGTTCGCTTGACTTTACGGGCCAGCCCATTAGGGAATAACATGTGCCGCTTCTAGACTCCACTGCTCAGCGCACTAAAGTGACACCCATGAACATCTTCTAAAAAACTCCTCATGAACAGAACGAAGCGAGGGATCGGCGGTGGCGCGCATGAAGCTGGTGTGTCCCTCTCAACCTCGTTCCTTCCCCGTACCCATCTCTTCCTTCGGTCTCCCTTTTTTTCTCGAGTCGGTCCGATGGCGTCAGGAAAAACGGCGAGAGACAACTAGGGTCCGGGAAGACAACAAGAGCTTTGTTTGGAGGAGGAGATAACGAGATCCATATTTCTTCCCAAATGATAGGTGGCACACGTGTGGCATGAAGCACTCCAGTCTTGACATTTTTTACAACTATAGTTGTTATACAAAAAGAAAAAATAAACCCCAAAAATAAACTGAAGCACTAAAGTTGCCAGCTTGACAATTAAAGTTGTCATCCTAGCGTCACTAAACTTCCCATAAAAAAATGTTCGGAGTTGCCATGTGTTCATGCCACACGTGTGACACTTATTAGGGCCCTATTTCTTTTCTGCTCTCTCTTTCCATCGATTTCTCTATCTGTTTTTTTATATTTCCCTTTTGTGATTCCTCTCTGTTTCTCTCTGGGCTGCAACATGTCGGTGACCAGTCAGACAACTCATGGTACCAGTTAGTTTCATAGGTAGTGCATACCGGTGTCCTCCATCTGCCACGTGCCATTTGATTTGTTACATTCTGAAGCACGTATCTGTTTGACTGTGGTGGTTCTATGGCCATTCTTGTTCTTGTGATTTTGGTGCTTGCCATTAAGCCTTAAGAATGTAAGTTTGTTAGAAGTCAGTCTTTCCCAAATATGAATTTTAGCCAACTTTGTTGTTCATCCAAGTACGTGATGTTTCTTGGACATTTTCTCCTCCCCATACACCTCTTTTACTTCGAGGAAATTCGAGAAATCAACATCTGTGACTCTCCCTTTCTGTTTAGTTATTGTGTAACTCTTACCATCTTTCAAGCTTAATTTTGTATCTATTTAGATTTTATTGGGCATCTCACTAATGGCAACTTCATAAACTTAGAGATTGTGAAACCAGGATCCTTTTTCTTCTGATTGTTTAAAGAAAGCATCATCCTTCGGTCCAAAAGTATACCTCTGAATGTTGATGAAGCTTGGTGTGAAGATTGAATAAAACATATTGGCTTGATGCTTGATGGTTCAAGGGATAAAAGATTACTCCACCCCCTCCCCATGTTGCAACTCAGTTACCTCACTTCTGACTGAATTGCAATTGCCTATTACTAGCCATTGGTAAAGAAGACACTAGTATATTTGACAGATAAACTATTTATTCTGACTAATGCACTTTATTGTTGTTTTTAATAAGTCCATATGACCTTTTGGTGGAGTTTTCATATCAAATGTGTATTCATCCAGATTTATACATAATTTTCTAAATCTTGGGAAACATGAAAAATTTGTCTGTGTTGCCTTTGGTTAACCCGTCCCCATGTCTAAAGTTTGCATGAATTTTAGTTTGGGACTATTGCCTTTTCTATTTGTTGAATAAACTGGAAGGAGAGAAATAACTACTTTCAAATCTATAGCGTCTAAATTAGATCCTAACTAGTTGGTTGACTAGATACTAAATACACATCTTTATAATTGGTTTTTTGCTTCGACATCGATTGAAGGACATCTTCATAGCCCGTTGATTAGCCACATCGATGCGAGACTTTATTTTTTTCGACTCCCTTATTGATCTCTATCGCCGCATTCTATTCCACCTATAGTGCTATATTCATGGCTCACACTCATGTATTGCGTGGGGTTGAAAATGCCAAAAGCGTTAGAAGTACGATCCAATTATCTGGTTTGACACTAGGGTGCTCATGATTTATATTTATGCGGTGAAGGCGGAGTCATGCCATGCTAACATGATAAAAATGAGTGGGATAATATATTTTGAAAAAGTAATGATTATGTTTCTTATATTCATGGATATTATTATGTTTATATTGTTACTTCATCGTTTCTCAATGATTATACCGTAAAGAGATTACATGATACACATGTTAGATAACATTTCACATCAAAAATTCTGTTTTTATCATTTACCTGCTCGAGGACGAACAGGAATTAAGTTTAGGATGCTGATACGTCTCCAATGTATCTATAATTTATGATTGTTTCATGCTATTATATTATCAATCTTGGATACTTTATATGCATTTATATGCTATTTTATATCATTTTTGGGAACTAACCTATTAACCCAGTGTCTAGTGCAAGTTACTGTTTTATGCTTGTTTTTGGTTTCCAAAAAATTAGTACCAAACGAAATCCAAACGCTACAAAAATTTTTGATGATTTTTTTCTAGACATAAGAGACCCTAGAAACTTCTGGAGGAGACCAGGCGCGAAGCGAGGAGACGGCAAGGCAACAGGGCACGCCCTGTTACTTTGTGGGCCCCACGCGGCTCTGTCTGACCTAATTCCATTTCTATAAATTCTCAAGTATTGGGAAACCCCAGAGAGCCACCCGAAACATTTTCCCCACCATCGCAAGTTTCTGTTCTTCCACGATCCCATCTGGAGGCCTTTTTCGGTAATCTGCCGGAGGGAGAATCGATCACGGAGGGCTTCTGCATCATACTTGCTGCCTTCTGATGATGTGTGAGTAGTTCACGACAGACCTACGAGTCCATAGCTAGTAGTTAGATGGCTTCTTATCTCTCTCTCTCTTTCTCTCTTTAATCTTCAATACAATGTTCTGCTCGATCTTCTTGGAATTCTATCCAATTCTTTTGTGGTGTGTTTGTTGGGATACGATGAATTGTGATTTATGATCAGATTATTCTTGAGTCTTTTCTGAACTTTATTATGCATGATTGTCATAGCTTTGTATTTCTCTCCGATCTATCCGTTTGGTTGGCCAACAAGATTGATTTATCTTCAATGGGGGAGGTGCTTTGTAATGGGTTCAATCTTCCGGTGTCCTCACCCGGTGATAGTAGAGGTAGCGAGACACGTATTTTGTTGTTGCCATTAAGGGTAAAACGACGGGGTTTATTCATACTGTTTGGTTTTTTTACTTTGTCTACATCATGTCATCTTGCTTAAAGCGTTACTCTATTTGTCTTGAACTTAATACCATAGATGCATGCTGGATAGCGGTCGATTGGTGGAGTAATATTAGTAGATGCATGTAGGAATTGGTCTACTTGTCATGGACGTGATGTCTATATACATGATCATTGCCATGAATACGTCATAACTATGCGCTTTTCTATCAATTGCCCATCAGTAATTTTTTCACCCACTGTATGCTATGTGTTCGAGAGAGAAGTCTCTAGTGAAAACTATGGCCCCCGGGTCTACTTTTACTACATTATTAAAACCAAAAATACTTTGCTGTAATTTATTTACTTTATTTATCTATCTATCACCACCAGAATTAATCATTGCAAGTAACGAGTTCAAGGGGATTGACAATCCTCTCACCAGCGTTGGGTGCAAGTACTTGCTTTTGTGTGTGTAGGTGCTGCTAAAGATGGTTTGCTTGGTTCTCCTATTGGTTCGATAATCTTGGTTCTCACTGAGGGAAATACTTATCTCTACTGTACTGCTTCACCCCCTCCTCTTCGAGGGAAATCCCAACGCAGTTTACAAGTAGCAGACGTCAAGTTAGGATGTCGGGGATGTGGATTCTCATAGTGCACCCAACGCACACATGGGCGCATCGAGTGCGCGTCGAAGATCTTCTCCAGTGAGGTCTCTGCCGCGAGTTTGGTAGCCGCTGGCACCAACCCTGTTTCTGTGTTCCCACATTCTCACGCATGACGCACATGGGAAAATTACTAAATAGGTTGAAGATACATCGCGCACCTACGTTCCCATGCCAAGAGACGAAAAAAATGTAAAAAGGGAATGCAACATGATGACTACCCAGGAGCTCACCCATTCTCGTACTACTCTCGCCCAAGCACGTTTAGCTTCAGAGTTATGATGGGATCCGATGCTTTAGTGCTGATATGATTGCATCCAACATGTTATCCATGTCTCCGGAGTTCCTAAAATGCCTAGTCCACGAGTTTTCCATCACCTAGACATCTACCTCATTTTCCATCTAGGGAGACGTTTTTTTCCATCTTTACCACCGTTTCTACTTTCTTAAATGCTTACTCCATGAGTTTGCCATCACTTAGACATCTACCTCGTTTCCGTCTACAGCGACAATGTTCTCCATCTACCATCGTTTGGACTTCCTAAAATGCTCACTCCACGAGTGTGCCATCACTTAGACATCTAGCTACCCCATTTTCCATCTACAGAGATGATATTTTCCATCTTTAACATCATTTCTACTTCCTAATGCTTACTCCACGAGTTTGCCATCACTTAGATATCTACCTCGTTTTCTATTGAAGGATATGATGTTTTCCATCTTCACCATCAATTTTAATTCCTAAAATGCTTACTCCACCAATTTTCCATCACCTAGACATCTTCCTCCTTTTTCGTCTACAGAGACAATGTTTTCCATCTTTACCGTACTTTTCTACTTCCTAAAATGCTTACTCCATGAGTTTGCCATCGCTTAGACAACGACCTCGTTTTCCATCTATGAAGATGAAGTTTTCCATCTTTACCATCGTTTCTACTTCCGAAAATGATTACTCCATGAGTTTGCCATCACTTAGACATCTACCTCGTTTTCCATCTACAGAGATGATGTTTTCCATCTTTACCATCGTTTCTAACTTCAAGTTTACCTTGGTCAGGGCTGTTAACGGGTATCGGATCCGGAACCCGCACTCGATAGCTAAACAATGACTAGTTACAGTAGATGCCACCTGTCGGTTAATCTCGACGAAAACACTTCCATGATGTGCCATTTATCATTATGAAAGTGGACACTTGCATGATGAAAAAGTGATTATTGTCATGGAACACATCTATGCCAGCACATGTATGACTATCTTGATTCTAACATTAAACCATCATGGGTGTACAGGGGTGACAGAAAACGTGGCCTACTGTAACTATTTTTGTACTATTGATTGTAGGTTTTGCTTCGGAGGAGCATACTTTCAACTTACACTTCCCACTGATTAGTAATCTTAGGCTATCCATTTAAGGGAAATTATCACTGTCCTATAATCCTCTCTGCTTTGGGGCCCAACAAGGTATAGAAGAATAGAAGCGTCTAGTCGATTTCAGTGGGTCAAAGGAATCCCACCTCTAAATCATGGTAGACTCTCAAACCACGGGACCACCTGATGGCCCAATGGTGGTGACCTAGGTATCACCCAATAGCTATACTGTAGAAGACTCAGACCTCTCCCAATGCATTGGTGCTAAAGTGGGGTGCTAAGTGCATTAAAATACTTAGCAACTAATGTCCCCAATGCATTGGTGCTTAGGTTTTGTAGTTAAGCCTCCTCTATTTGATTGTTTAGCAATAAAACTCCTTCATGTATTGGTTGCTAGTCTTTTTGCCTAGGTCCACGTGTTTAGCATTGGTTCTTATTGGGGTCACCATAATGCTCTCTCTCCTCTTTAAATGCTTTGCCACATCATATTTCTGTCTATGTGACATCCTTAGCACCTGTACACCGTGGAGCACTGGGAAGGGCCTCACACACAGACTGACATCCTCTCCTTGCATCAACGATGAGTTGGTGGGGCCAAAATTAAACAAAGAAAGATAAACCTAGGACTTTTTATGTGTACTTAGGTTGCCCGTATTACCATGCATGCCAACTAGGCTTTGTTAATGATATGGTACACAATTAAATGAGGAAAGATAAGATGTGGTATCATATTAAATGTTGTATTACTTTGTGCTATGCATGGCAATTAATTATGCAATATAAGATATACTAACTTATAATACGGTGCGTGCATATGCGAAAAAGTGACTACGAATTCCCCTTTTTGTTTGTGAATCTCTGTTTGTATTCTTTGAGCGCACACCCATTAAGTAGCGATCAAATCAAGGAAATCAATCAAACGATCCCAATACCATGCCAGCCCAAATCATGATATTCACCAACTTGGATTTGGTTCTCCCACGAAAATCGCGTGTTGCAGAGATGAGAACCATGAAAAGAAAGATCCCGAATAAGAAAACAGAAACCGAGGAAGAGGAAACCACAAGAGTGAAGACTAGTAAAGTCTCGTCTTTTGTCATTCTTTGCTCCTTTTTTCACTCAATGATTCCCATTGTCTAAATACACATTTTGAACAATATAAGATACTAACTATTCATTTTGCATTTCTTTATCTTTTTTACAGAAGCCACAAAAAACGTCGTTTTTCACCGAAACTTTGTGCATGCACATAGAATGTCCGGATATACCCGCAGGATTTTTGTTCCGATTTTTTCAACTTTTCAAAATGTGTATTTAGACAATGGTTGCATATGCACCTAGGAGCCAAAACACCGCGTTATAAATGCATTACAAAAATAGTAGCATACACTATTAACGGTCATACGCATGATACTAGTATATGATACTCCCCATTACGAGCAGCCTTTATATATATGTCATTGGTTTATGACTATGTGCATGTTTGGAAACATTTAGAACCCTAACTACATTTATTATTCTATGCCACCACTTATGAGAGATATTACTAGCGAACCTATGAACATCTTGCGTAACAATTCACTTGTCCCTGTGGATTTGCTTCTTTTTTAATCCGACAATATATAATTATTTCTTTTATGATTATTCATTAACATCTTGCGTAACATAACTATTAGTGCATTTGACAACTGCACTAAGCCAGTTGACGACATAATATATCTTGCATCTTATTTTGTAGTTGGTACACAAAGAGATACCAAACTCATTTGTTTCTTGGGGGTTGACAAATTTTATGCCATCCACTTAAGAAAAAATTACCGCTTACAACAAACCCTTCAGACGGGGCCTAATAATTGGCTATCCAATAGAATATCTAGCCATTAAATCCGGTATATATGCGCGTGCATCACAAGAAAGAGCGCTCATACCATTGCTCTTCTTCTGTTATGATTTTTTCTTCTCTTCATGCTGGATCTTGTAGGGGCTCAGGTACGAACGTATGGAGTCATACCGTTGCTCATCTCGTGGTCTGCAATCCCAGATGAATTTCTGTTTTTTTTTGCCTCTCTCTTTTGACCTAAAATAGTTTCATGGGCAGATGGCACACATGTTGGCGCACATGTGCTTGCTTAGATGGATTCTAGAAAGTGCTTTAAGTTCTTCAAAACAAATCATGCGTGCACTTCCTGACGGGGTCCATGCATGCATGCAGCACACATTAGATACGTGCCAGCTACATCGAAAAAATAAAGTAGGTATAGGCCAGCTTAATTGATCTCTGATTATCCTCTACGAGATCTTCGATATCCGTCTACATAGCTTTCTTACCCTTTCTTTAAACTGGCCACCTTTGATGAATCTTTTGAGAGTAAGCATGTGTAAAGCACTTTAGATATGTGCAGAACGACGTGCAAGTTCTCTTCCACAATCTTCCATTCAGTTAGAACATATATGCTACTTAACTTCATTCATTATAAAGCGGCCAGCCAAATCTTGCGTTCATGCATGGGTGGTCCTTCTGAAACTGGTACTGGTGATTTGGGGGATCTCGACATTATTATATGTAGGATTTTATCCGAGATCATTTGACCTTAAGCAGGAAGTTATGCATTTGGCTCAGATGATTCTGCCTCTCCTCACGGTCAAAAATATTTCGTCTTGGCGTGTCTCCCAGTCAAAAGTTAAGCCTTTATTTTATTACCGATACATTTGACATTTTTAATAGGACGAGAAGTATCCAGTGCAAAAGAATATCCAGTGCATTTACGTAATTTCTGTATGTCTCTCTACTTTATTTTTCTCACAACAAGATATTCTTTTGCTTGCATTGGTGATAAATTTGGAGCACTAGTAAGTTATTCACTTGTCTTAACTTCATTTTTCCTAATGTCAACATGAGACTAGTGTTTCTTGTTTTGAATATGATTTTTTTAATAGAGATTCCGGCCTCTCCATCAAGATTATTGTGTACGTACGAGAGAGAAAGAGAGAGCACTTTACTCTTTGATGAAGCACGCCAAGGGAGTACGATGCGGCTAGTCAGGCCATCTTTATATTTGTGAAAAAAGCAGGCAGCGGATGGAGAGGAATATGATACCTGCAGGCGCGCCTTTGTCCTTTACGCGATCGCCTACGCATGCAAAACAATGCAGACTGAGACTGATCGTGATCGGGTCGGTTACATATTATTAGGTGGATACGTATGTTTGGATTCATATGTTTGCGTGTTGTTCTACACAGTAAGTTGCTTTGCTCCTAATAATAAGCTCACTATGCATTTCTCCGTCATTTTTTTTGCGCGTGACATCTCTCTATCTTTTCTTTTAGAAAACTTCTGATCTATTCGTTTTCAATCATGACAGTACAACGAACACAAAAAATAATAAAAATTACATCCAGATCCGTAGACCACTTAGCGACGACTACAAGCACTGAAGCGAGCCGAAGACGCACCGCCATCATTACCCCTTCCTCGCCGGAGTCGGGCACAACTTATTATAGTAGACAGTCGGGAAGTCGTCGTGCCAAGGCCTCATAGAACCAGCGCATCAGAACAACAACCGCAGCGGATGAAGAATAACATAGATCGAAAGGATCCAAACCGAAGACACACAAACATAGACGAACAACAGCCAGATCCTAGCAAATCCACCGAGAATAGATCCGCCGGAGACACACCCCCACACGCCCACCAATGATGCTAGACGCGCCATCGAAACAGGGACTAGGCGGAAAGACATTTATTCCATCTTTAGGGAGCCGCTGCCGTCTCGCCTTTCCTGAGCAGGGCACAAATCCTAACAAATCTCAAAGAAACGAGTAACAATGGAGCCCTTCGCCCAACCCTTGTTAGCATTCACCGCGCCCCCTTGACCCTAGAGCCACCAGAGACAAGGCGGACCCGCGGCGGCGTCTCTATCTTGGTGACATCTCTCTATCTTATACTACCTTCTTTTTGCGGGCAATCATATATTACTAATACAATGTGTAAAATGCACTCCAAATTCTACATTTGATTAAGTTCTTTTACTCGATATCCAAATGATTGTAAATGGCGCGGGACCTTAAGAAACAATTGCGGCAGGCTATTGTCAAGGTGGATAAAGAAGGCGCACACAACCATACATTATTGATTTATATAAAAGCACTAGTAGAAAAAGGGCCTGATATTCAGCTCATTAGTCCTGGTTTGTATTTGAGCCGGCACTAATGTAATCATTAGTGTTGGTTCTAACGGCTAGGCGGGCCGCTCTCATTAGTACTGGTTCGTTGCGAACCTTTAGCACTGGTTCGTGCCACGAACCAGTGCTAAAGAGAGTGGCGGCATGATGTTGTCAGACTGGGGCCCCTCCAGCACCTTTAGTGTCGGTTCGTGTCACGAACCGGTACTAAAGGTCGTCCTATATATAAACCCTTCGTCCACCCGAGCTCGCTCTGTTTTTCCCCTTTCCCCTCTCCTCTCTGTTCTTCCCCTCTTCCTCAAGCTCATCACACATTTTACTCAAATTTTGTCAAGATTTGAAGGCCCCCCATCCATTCAAGTGATCACAAAGGTAAGCAACTCTGTCCTTTCATCTCTCATTGCTAGCTTAGCTCTTGAAATGCTTTATATAGTGATTAATTTGTGGGTTTTAGTAATTTGAAAGGAATTATATGTGGTAGTTTATTTGATTTATATGCAATTTGAGCTCAAAATTAACTCTTAGTTTGCATATGTATGTGTGGTTTACTTAGTGCCTCCCGTCTCTGTCCTAACCACCGTCGATCGTCCGCACTGTCCCGTCACCGCACCACCTTGTGGTGAGCCTCTTGTTCTTATCTTTTTCATAAAAAAATCATGTTTGTGTGATTTAGATATATAGTTACTTGCATAATTATCTTACCCGTACATTGTTTGTTATTCATAGTGCCGTGGTTTTGATATCCGTCCCCGTCAGCCCTCGTCCGGGTTATGATTCGGATGTGGTATATTTTCTTTTATAACTATTTGTTGCATTTCGTGTTTATGACAAATTATCCCCATCAAGTTGACATAGATATTTTTATCTAGGAGGTATGTGAACCGGAAATTCCAACCGACCCTATTGTCGAAAGGTTAAATTTAGTTGAAAGAGAAAATGAGTATTTGATTTTTTTGAAAATAATTGAGGGGGAGAAGATGGAATTGGAGTTGCATGTTGCCGATGTCGTCGATGATCACAAGATCAAGATGGAGAAAATGCTCTTGAAGATTAGAAAGATTAAAAAATATGCCATTGATAGTGAGGCTTGGTATCATTATGCTGTTGGATCAATTGTTATCTTAGTTGCGGTCTTGATCGCATTTGTTGTTGCATTTAAATGCTTCAGCTAGAGAGTTATTTGTATGTTTGTTTTATGAGAATAAGTGTTGTATGAACTTTATGTATGAACTTGTATTAATTTGGTCTTTTCGGTGCTATGTAATGAAGATGAGTCGGCAATGGATGTATGATGACCGATGCTCTTCACATTTCGTTGATGGCGTGCATACTTTTCTGCTTGCGACTGAGGCAAACAAGCGGGCAGATGGTTTTATGCCTTGTCCATGTGCTGGCGGTAAGAATGGTCAGAATTACTCTAAGTTAAAAACCATTCACATCCACCTGTTTAAGTCCGGTTTCATGCCCCTCTATAATGTTTGGACCAAGCATGGAGAAAGATGAGTTATGACGAAAGACAATGAAGAAGAAGAGGACGACGATAGCTATCCTGGCCATGGGTTCCATGAATACGATGATACAACAATGGAGGAAGAAGTTGAGCCGGCAATGCGGGAAGAATCTGAGCCGGCAATGCGGGAAGAAGCTGAAGAAGAGGCATCAGATGAGCCAGCTGATGATCTAGGTCGGGCCATTGCCGATGCAGAGAGAAACTGCGCAAGTGAAAAGGAGAAGAAGAAGTTTCAGCGCATGTTAGAGGATCACAAGGAATTTTTGTACCCGAATTGCGAAGCTGACACGAAAAAGCTAGGCACCACACTGGAATTGCTGCAATGAAAGGCAGAGAATTGAGTATCTAACAAGGGATTTGGAAAGTTGCTGGTAATGTTAAAGAAGATGCTTCCAAAGGACAACGAATTATCTGAGAGTATGTATGAAGTAAAGAAGGTTGTCTGCCCTCTAGGGTTAGAGGTGCAGAAGATACATGCATGCCCTAATGACTGCATCCTCTACCGTGGTGAGTACGTGGATTTGAACGCGTGCCCGGTATGTGGTGCATTGAGCTATAAGATCACCCGCGATGACCCAGGTCATGTCGAGGGCGACCGCTCCAAGAAGAAGATTCTTGCCAAGGTGATGTGGTATGCTCCTATAATACCACGGTTGAAACGTTTGTTCCAAAACAAAGAGCATGCCAAGGCGATGCGATGGCTTAGAGAAGACCGTAAGAAAGACGGGAAGTTGAGAGTACCCGCTGACGGGTCGCAGTGGAGAAAAATCGAGAGAAAGTATAGGGAGGACTTTGCAGGTGACACAAGGAACGTATGGTTTGGTCTAAGCGCAGATGTCATTAATCCTTTTGGGGAGCAGAGCAGCAACCATAGCATGTGGCTTGTGACTCTATATTTGTATAACCTTCCTCCTTGGTTGTGCATGAAGCGGAAGTTCATTATGATGCCAGTGCTCATCTAAGGCCCTAAGCTACCCGACAACGACATTGATGTGTACCTAAGGCCATTAGTTGAAGAACTCTTACAACTGTGGAATGGAAAATGTGTACGTGCGTGGGATGAGCACATGGGGGAAGAATTTGACCTAAAGGCATTGCTGTTCATGACCATCAATGATTGGCCTGCTCTCAGTAACCTTTCAGGACAGACAAACAAGGGATACCGCGCATGCATGCACTTTTTGGATGACACCGACATTATATATTTGAATAATTGTAAGAAGAATGTGTACATGGGACATCGTCGATTTCTTTCGAGCAGGCATCCTGTAGGAAAGAAAGGCAAGCATTTCAAAGGTGAGGTGGATCACCGGACGAAGCCTCGCCACCGTACTGGTGCTGATGTACATGATATGGTCAAGGATTTGAAGGTAATCTTTGGAAAGGGTCCTGGCAGACAACATGTTCCGGACGGACGCGCACCCATGTGGAAGAAGAAATCTATATTTTGGGACATGCTTTATAGGAAAGACCTAGAGGTCCACTCTGCAATCGACGTGATGCACATGACGAAGAATCTTTGCGTGACCCTGCTTGGCTTCTTGGGTGTGTATGGGAAGACAAAACATACACCGGAGGCACGGGAGGACCATCAACGTATGCACGGAAAAGACGGCATACATCAGGGTCATGCCAGCTACGCTCTTACCAAAGAAGAGAAGGAAATCTTCTTTGAATGCCTGCTCAGTATGAAGGTACCGTTTGGCTTCTCGTCGAATATAAAGGGAATAATAAATATGGCAGAGAAAAATTTCCAGAACCTAAAGTCTCATGACTGCCACGTGATTATGACGCAACTGCTTCCGGTTGCATTGAGGGGGCTTCTACCGGAACACGTTCGATTAGCCATTGTGAAGCTATGTGCATTCCTCAATGCAATCCCTCAGAAGGTAATCGATCCAGAAATCGTACCAAGGTTAGAGAATGATTTGGTGCAATGTCTTGTCAATTTCGAGTTGGTGTTCCCACCATCCTTCTTCAACATCATGACGCACGTCCTAGTTCACCTATGCGAAGAGATTAACGTTCTTGGTCCTGTATTTCTACATAATATGTTCCCTTTTGTGAGGTTCATGGGAGTCTTAAAGAAATATGTTCATAACCATGCTAGGCTAGAAGGAAGCATCTCCAAGGGCCATGAAAATGAGGAGGTCATTGAGTTTTGTATTGACTTTATTCCTGACTTTAAGCCGATTGGTGTTCCTAAATCGCGACATAAGGGCGGACTAGGTGGAAAAGGCACGCTAGGAGGGAATCAAATAATATGTATGGACGAGCATTCTCTCACTCAAGCACACTACACAGTTCTATGGAATTCTGCCTTGGTGGCTCCGTATATGGAGGAACACAAGAATTTTCTACGCTTCAAACACCCGAAGTAGTCTGACGACTGGATTATACGTGAACAAACGGGGACTTTCGCCGGTTGGTTGCAGACACGTGCCATGCATGACGCCGCTATTGAAGATGACCTGTACTTGCTGTCCAAGTTACCATCTTCGAATATAATGACTTTCAAAGGGTACGAGATAAATGGGAATACATTTTACACGATCGCCCAAGATAAGAAGAGCACCAACCAAAACAGTGGTGTCCGCTTTGATGCAGCAACCAAGATGGGAAATGACACATATTATGGTTACATAGAGGACATATGGGAACTTGACTATGGACGTGATTTGAACGCCCCCTTGTTTTGGTGCAAATGGGTCAATATGACACGAGGCGGAGTAACGGAAGACCCGCAATACGGAATGACAACAGTGGATCTCAACAATCTTGCGTACACAGTCGAACCATTCGTCCTAGCCAATGATGTGGCGCAGGTTTTCTATGTGAAGGACATGTCTACCAAGCCGAGAAAAAGAAAAGATAAGGAAGCGAATACATCATACGATGAGCCAAAGTGCCACATAGTTCTTTCAGGGAAAAGAAACATCGTGGGAGTGGATAACAAAACAGACATATCCGAAGATTATGAAAAGTTTGATGAAATTGCTCCATTCAGAGTGAATATTGACCCGAGCATCCAGTTAAATGATAAAGATTGTCCATGGTTACGACGCAAAGAGACACACGCAAAGAAAAAGTTTCACACGGCCCAAAGATCCCACTCTGGGATGTGATCGGCTTCACTGTCATCACTTTCTTCTCTAGTGAGTTTCTGGACTTATATATCTGGAAAGTCCCACTTTGGACAAACCGTAGGGTATCTTTGTAATAGTTAAGGTACTTATGTGTTTTGGCATTTGAAACATGTATTTGTGCGTTCAGTATGCACCATTCAAAGCCACATCATCAATTTTCAACCCTTTCTGACTTCATTTGTTATTTTTCATCATTTACTGATTTTTTGAGCTATATGACCCTAAAATAGAAAAGCACTACAAATAAACTCTGAAAAGGTTGAAAGTTGGCATGATATCATCATTTCACCCACATAGCATGTGCTCAAAAGTGAGAGGGTTACGGCAAAAACTGGATGCACTTCATGTACAAAATGGACAATCTCTTTCGAAGTATCAGGGTTTCGGACAAAAACTCATCTGTTACAAAGGCACTTCATTTTTTAAATAACCTAAGCATTACCAAATTGGATATAATGATAAAACACACTAATATTAAACATAAGAAAAAAGAATCACTGAAAAATCTATTTTTAAAGTAAAGTTATTCACAAACTAGCGATTCACACAAATTTAAAATAATTCAAATTTGAAAACTACTGGCACTAATAGAAAGTTTGTAATTTTTTGTACCTAAAGCAAAAATATTCACAAAGAAACCCTAAGTACAGCAAAAAAACAACTCACAAATAAAAAAATTAAGAAGAAAATAAAAATAAAATAAAAGCCCGCCTACTGGACCAGAACGGCCTGCATACAACTAGAAACCCAACCTGTAGTTGGGCCAGGATGCGGGCCCGCAAGGCCCAGTAGGCCCACAGGGCAGCGATGCAGTTTAGGCCCAGAAGCCTGCTTTAGAGAGGAGCTCGAAGGAGCAGCCGTGGTTGGGTTTATAAATCAGTGCGACTGCCCTTCGCTCGGCGAGGTGGGATTAAACTTTGTGCACCGTGGGGTGGCAGCGCACCCCCTTTAGTACCGGGTCATGGCTCCAACCGGTACTAAATGGGGGTCTTTAGTACCAGTTGGAGCCACCACCCGGTACTAAAGGGGTGCCCTTCCTGCCGCTTGGGCTGGTCAAATTTGACCTTTAGTACCAGTTGGTGGCTCCAACCGGTACTAAAGGTCCCTCCTATATAAACAACACTTACGAATTTCGTCAGTTTTCATCTCTTCCTTTGCTTCTTCTCCTCTTCCCCGTCACCGCCGACCCCCGTCGCCGCCCCTCCGTCGCTGCCCGTCGTCGCCGTCCCCGTCGCCGCCCCCGTCGGCTCGCCTCGCCGGTGAGCTCCTGCCCCGCCATGGCCACACACGCATTGTTAGTTATAAAAATGTTAGTAATTTTTATGTTTTTTAGTTATAGAAATATTTATAGAAATGCTAGAATTTTTTTCTGTTTTTTAGTTATAGAAATGTTAGTTATATAGAAATGTTAGAAATTTTAGAAATGTTAGTTTTAGCTAGATGAATTAGATTAATGTCAAATTGTTAGACGATGATCGATGTTATAGATGCATATAGAATTTTGACATATGCAATGATATCATTTTTTAAATTTGTATATAAGAAATCACAACCCAATTATTTAAAAATGTTACATTTGCATATAGTATTTGTTCTCGACGATGCTCGGCCCGCATCCTCGCCGTCGACCCGTTCGCGATGACGTCCTGCTTTAGAGGACCCATGTCCGGGACTGGGCTCCGCCGAGCTGTCACCGGGAGGTGCTAGCTTCAGGGGCGCGCCGCTTGGTGAGGAACCCGGCCCCGGGTCCCGTCGTCAACCCTGAGCTCCTTTGGTGGCATTCGTGTGGACCACTTTTGGTGTAGAGCACTACAAAAAAAAGACACTTCCGTGATGATACATGTTTGTCACAGTAGGTCACGTTTTCTGTCATGCATGTACATCTGTAAGTGCATCTAGTGCCACCCCTAGTTGGTTTTGGAGTATTGACGACAAACTTAGTTGAGGGACTAATGTGTTTGTAAGAATTGCAGGATAACACAGGTAGAAGTCCCTCACTGATTCGGTTTTCCTACCAGAGATGACCCCTAAAAATGTATGAAGACATTGAAGTCAAAGGTGGTATATGAAGATATTCACATTGAAGACTATGACAAGAGAAGACATCACATGAAGCCTATGGAGCTCGAAGACTTAGATCTTTCGTAGTTCTTTTTCTCCTTTGTTGAGTCATAGGAACCACCGTACTGTTAAGTGGGGTCCAAGAGAACCAGTCAGAATGACTGAAGTGATGCCTAACCAAAACCTATGTCTTCGAGTGAAGACTATGAGAGCGAATCTTGTCCAGAGTCGGACAAGTCAGCTTTTCTTGCAGCCCAAGTAAAGTTGCCGTGTGAGTTTGAAATCTGACAGTTGGAACACGTGTCAGTTCCTTAGTGACCCAGGGTCATTTTGGACAAATCAGGTCGGGTTGCCTTGTGGCTATAAATAGCCCACCCCCTACAACCATAAACGGTTGGCTGCTCAGAGTTAGTGTACGGCTTCTGTCGTTTGAGAGCAACCCACCTCGAAGCATTTGAGAGAGAATTCCTTGCGAGGATAAAGCCCTAACCACCCAGAGCCAAAGAGAATTAGGCACCACTTAAGTCTTCTTGTCTGTGTGATCTGAAGACTTATTACACTTGAGGACTGTGCATCCTCCAGTCGGTTAGGCGTCGCGTTCTGAGCATCCAAGAGACATTGTGGATCGCCGGTGAACGAAGTCTGTGAAGGTCTGGGAGTCTACCTTGAAGACTTACCAGAGTGATTAGGCGAGGTCTGTGTGACCTTAGCTCAAGGGGAATACGGTGAGGACTGGGTGTCCTGAGCTGCGTGTTCAGGACTGGGTGTCCGGGACTGTGTGTCCTCAGGTTTAAATACCTAGCCGCCCTAACTAGATGTACAGTTGTCACAGCAACTGGAACTGGTCCAACACATCATTGTCTTCAACAAGTCACTGGTTTCATCCTTCCCTTCTCTTTACGTACTGTTACTCCTTGTGAAGACATTGTATGATTGCACTATCTTTTATCTTCACTGAGTAACTGCGTGTTCTGTTTGGCTTCATAATTTCTTCCTACTTGATCCTTACTACATTGCTGCTCTTAGTCATTGTGCTTTCACTCTATTGAATACTTGACTATGGCTTGCCTAGTGTAGTCTACCTTCCGCTGCAGGGTAATAGGTTTATTTCGGTCGTTTGTCTTCATAACTTTCACGTTTTGAAGACTTTCATAAAAATCGCCTATTCACCCCCCCTCTAGTCGATATAACGCACTTTCAATTGGTATCAGAGCAAGGTACTCCCTTTTTCTGTGTGATTCGATTTAACCACCTGGAGTTTTAGCTATGTCGACTGCAGGGATAATTAAAGTCTCCGCTGCGTGCCCCGTCTTCGATGGAACTGAATATCCCTACTGGAAGAATAAGATGCGCATGCATCTTGAAGCCAGTGACGTCGACCTATGGTATGTCGTCAAGAACGGCGTTCCCAAGGCTGGAGAAGGTGTCACTGCTGCTGACGTCAAGAAGTTCGTTCAACTGGACTCTACTTCCAAGAATATCATCTGTGGTCATCTGACCAAAGGACAGTATGGCCGCGTGAGTGCTTCGGAAACATCTAAGCTAGTCTGGGACTGGCTCTCCAAGGTCAACAAAGGCGTCTCAACCCAGAGAGATCAGAGAATCAGTGTCCTTCGCAACCTCTTCAACCGCTTCAAGAGAAATGACAATGAGAATGTCCAGCTCACACTTGATCGACTCACTGACATCACGAATGAGCTTCAAGCCCTTGGCGCTACTGAGATCACCAAGCATGAAGTCGTCAAGACACTACTGAGATCGCTTGACAGTTCGTTTGACACCCTAGCCCTGATGATTCAAGAACATCCTGATTTCAAGACACTCGAGCCGTCTGACATACTTGAGAGGCTCAACACACATGAGTTTCAGCTTTCTGAGAAAAGAGATATCTACGGTCCAAACTATGGGCGAACTCGTGCCTTGAAGGCAAAAACTGTCTCCTCATCTGAAGAAGAATCTGACGGCAGTTCTGATGATCCTGAAGACATTGGAAGGGAACTTGCTATGCTTGTCAAGAAGTTCCAAAAATTCACCAAGAAGAAAAGCTTCAGAAAGTCTTCCCGATCAAGCTCAAGGAATGATGAAGCTTCTGCTCATGACTACAAGAAGAAAAAATGTCACAAGTGCAAGAAACCTGGCCACTTCATCTCTGAGTGTCCGCAGTGGGACAATGAGAACAAAAAGAAGAAGA
Organism: Triticum urartu; assembly: GCF_003073215.2. Lineage (NCBI taxonomy): Eukaryota > Viridiplantae > Streptophyta > Magnoliopsida > Poales > Poaceae > Triticum > Triticum urartu. The sequence continues at coordinate 51,911,342 of NC_053025.1, read as the reverse complement.
AGAGCAAGGAATATGACTCTGACGACAAGAAGAAGAAGAAATACTCAAAGTCCTCTTCCAAGTCTTCTTCAAAGTCTTCATCACACAAGAAGAGCTCATCTGGCAAGGCACGTGCATTTGTTGGCAAGGAAATGGATTCAGAGGAGGAGTCCGCTTCTGAGGAGGTGGAGGTGGAGTCTGAGGAGGAGTCCGATTCTGGCGTCGCAAGTCTGGCTACAACATACGTTGCCAAGTCCATCTTCAACACTGAAGACAATGACCTCATCACCGACACCGATGCAAATGACAAGGACTACTCCGCTCCTACCTACTGCTTCATGGCACGCGGTGCCAAGGTAAACATACGCACTACTCACTATCAAACATCCAGTGACGATGACTCTGATTGTGGTTCAAAACCCAGCTACAAAACACTTGCTAAAATTGCAACTGAACAACAGAAAGCCATGGAACATATTCAAAAACTGTTAGACAAAAGCGATGATCTGTTAGGCGCTGAAATGACTCGTTCTGAGTCCTTAATTGAAGATATAAAAAATCTTCACGTTAAGTATGAGGAACTTGAAAGTCGTCATGAAACACTCTCAACAACTCATGAAAAGCTCCTATGATTATCTTCAAAGGAAGCAAGATCTTGAGAAATTGAGAGCGGCTCATGAAGATCTTCGAAAGGAAAATGAGTCACTTCGCTCCAAACAGATCAGTTCCTCTCAGGAAGGATTTGAACCACCATGTCTTAAGTGCATTGAGCGTGATAATGCTGCTACTATTGCTGAATGTTCTACTCCTGCTACTGTTGCAATATCTTCAACTGTTGATGTGGGAACTAACCCCTCTGCTTAGGTTTCCACTGCTATTGCTGATGAGAATGCTAGGTTGAAGACATTGCTTGAAGCAGGGATGTACAAAAGTCTTAAAGGGCATCAGCCACTATGTGATGTCCTCAAAAAGCAGATCTTGAACCGAAACCCGAGGAAAGAGGGTGTTGGGTTCGTAAGGAAAATGAATGCTGATGGCTCTTACTGGAAACCTGAGTAGTACCCCAAAACCACATGGGTTGCTGCAAAGGAATCTTCAGCAGATCTATCCAATCTATCTGGCTTCTCTTGTGCAAATCCCATTGTCATTGATGAATCCTTTGATGCAAACTATAAACTGTTTAAGAATCAAAATGGTGAAGTGTTTGCCAGGTACATTGGTACTAACTACAGGAATGGACCGCCTATGAAGAAGATCTGGGTTCCAAAAAAGTGTCTGGAGAATCTTCCTGTGAATGTCATCATGACACCACACGTGAAGAAGACAAACCTCAGACCACAGACTTCATACGGTCCAAAGGCTTCATACAGACAGAGGACTCACCTGAGTCGCACTAACGCAAATGTTTTGCAGGGAAACCATACTCAGGCCTATGAATATGAGCACGGTTCATCAAACCTCCATGTTCATAAGACCAAGAACTATTCTGCTTATTCTTATGAGTACTATTGTCCGCCTGCAAGACTTTTTGCTAGGGCTCCAAAGCCAAAATTCTCAGACGCTGCACTTAGACTTATTGCTTCTAAGCCACCCTTGAAGATGTGGGTGGCTAAGAAAGCTTAACTCTCTTTTGCAGGGAAAGGTCTCCAGCAGAAAACCAAAATCGTCTGACGCTATTGCTGGGGACCTTAAATATCTTGTAGGGCGCAAGATCAAATGCCCGAATGGTCTTACTATGTACTTCGTTCCTGAATCGCTTGCTACTCTCCATATCAGTCCTAATCTGGATCTAAGCTTTCATAACCCACTGGCTCGTCAAATGTTTTTGCTTCACAATTCTCTTCGTGAAGCCTATCCCCCTAACTGCACTGTAGGGTACGACACCAGCGTCTTCAGAATGGATTATTGATAGTGGGTGTACCAACCACATGACTGGCAAAAGAAGCCTTCTTATGGACTCAACCTTACGTCCATCCGACAAGAGTCACATCACATTTGCTGACACTGGTAAAAGTAAGGTATTGGGTCTAGGTAGAGTTGCAATCTCAAAGGATCAACACATGGATAAAGTCATGCTTGTTGAATCCCTTGGCTTCAACTTAATGTCTGTCTCAATGCTTTGCGATTTGAACATGATCGTAATATTTGGAAAATATCGTTGCCTTGTACTAATGGAATCTGACAAGTCTCTAGTGTTTGAAGGGTATCGGAAAGATGATTTGTACGTGGTAGATTTTTCGGCAGGACCACAGCTTGCCGTATGTCTTCTAGCAAAGGCTTCAGAATGCTGGCTCTGGCATCGGAGGCTAGGGCATGCTGGCATGAGGAACCTCCACACCCTTGCAAAGAATAAGCATGTCATAGGCATCGAGGGCTTCAAGTTCAAGAAAGATCACTTATGCGGTACCTGTGAAGCAGGGAAGATGACGAGGGCCAAACATCCCTCGAAGACAATCATGACAACCACTCGACCCTTCGAACTGCTCCACATGGATCTTTTCGGTCCCACTCATTACTCAACTCTTACTACTACTGCTTGCCTCTATGGCTTTGTTATTGTTGATGATTATTCTAGATATACTTGGGTGCACATAATCCTATACAAGACTGAAGTGCAGGATGTCTTCAGACGCTTCGCCAATCGAGCTATGAACAATTATGGCGCCAAGATAAAGCACATCAGAAGTGACAATGGCACTGAATTCAAGAACACTGGCCTGAAGCCATTGATACTGCATGCCATACAATCAATCGTGTTTATCTTCACAAGCTTCTGAACAAGACATCTTATGAGCTCCTTACTGGCAAGAAGCCAAATGTCAGTTACTTCAGAGTATTTGGTGCCAGGTGCTGGATCAAGGATCCACATCACACTTCAAAATTTGCACCAAAAGCACATGAGGGTTTTATGCTTGGATATGGAAAGGATTCGCACTCCTACAGAGTCTTCAATCTCTTTCTCTATAAAGTGGTTGAAACAGTGGATGTGCGATTTGATGAGACTAACGGTTCACAAAGAGAGCACCTACCAAATGTGCTAGATGAAGTTCCATCCAGCGAATCAATCAAGCTAATGGGAACTGGAGAAATCATACCCTCTGAAGCTCAACCTGAAGAGGAACTTATCATCTCCGCACCTGATCAACCTGAAGACAATGCTCAGTCTGAAGACAATCCCACTAACAATGACAATGATCAGCAAGAGAAAAATCTTCGCCCTGTACATCCTCGTGTTGCCAATGAAGTGCAGATTGAGAGAATAATTGATAGCATCAATGCACCTAGTCCGCTTACTCATTCAAGGGCGACTCAGCTGGCAAATTTCTGTGGGCACTTCGCATTCTTCTCAATAACAGAACCCAAGAAAGTTGAAGAAGCCTTCATGGAACCTGAATGGATTCAAGCTATGCAAGAAGAGCTTCAACAGTTTGAGCTGAATAATGTATGGAACTGGTTAAGCGTCCTGATCCTCAGAAGCACAACATAATTGGCACCAAATGGATATACCGCAACAAGCAAGATGAGCATGGTCAAGTTGTCAGAAACAAAGCTCGCCTCGTTGCTCAAGGATATACTCAAGTGGAAGGCATTGACTTCGATGAAACATTTGCTCCTGTGGCTCGACTTGAAGCCATACGCATACTGCTGGCCTATGCAAATCATCATAACATACTTCTATATCAAATGGATGTGAAGAGTGCTTTTCTCAATGGCAAGATTGAAGAAGAAGTGTATGTTGCACAACCGCCTGGCTTTGAAGATCCAAAACATCCTGACATGGTATACAAGCTCAACAAGGCACTGTATGGCCTCAAACAAGCCCCTCGGGCTTGGTATGACACACTCAAATACTTCCTGAAGAGCAAAGGCTTCATACCTGGTTCCCTCGACCCCACTCTCTTCACGAAGACATATGATGGTGAACTATTTGTGTGCCAAATATATGTGGATGACATTATCTTCGGCTGCACCAATCAGAAGTACAGTGAAGAGTTTGGATATATGATGCAAGAGCAATATCAGATGTCCATGATGGGAGAGCTGAAGTTCTTCCTCGGTCTCCAAATACGACAGCAACGCAACGGCATCTTCATATCTCAAGAGAAGTATCTCAAAGATTGCCTGAAGAAGTTTGGTATGCAAGACTGCAAAGGCTTCACGACGCCAATGCCAGCCAAACATCATCTGGGTCCCGACGACAATGGTAAAGAGTTCGATCAAAAGGTATACCGCTCCATGATTGGTTCTTTACTTTATCTATGTGCATCTAGGCCAGATATTATGCTTAGTGTTTGCATGTGTGCTCGATTCCAAGCGGCACCAAAGGAGTCGCATCACTTAGCTGTGAAGCGAATTCTTCGATATTCGGCTCACACCCCAACTCTAGGATTATGGTATCCAAAGGGCTCAGAGTTTGATCTGGTTGGATTCTCGAATGCTGATTATGCTGGTGACAAGGTGGATCGCAAGTCTACATCAGGCCCATGTCATTTTCTGGGACGATCACTTGTATGTTGGTCTTCAAAGAAGCAGAACTGTGTATCTCTCTCCACTGCTGAAGCTGAATACATTGCTGCTGGATCTTGCTGCGCTCAGCTTCTGTGGATGAAGCAAACACTCAAGGACTATGGCATTCATCTGAAGCAAGTGCCACTCTACTGCGACAACGAAAGCACCATCAAGATTGCCAACAACCCAGTTCAGCACTCGAAGACAAAGCACATTGAAATTCGTCATCACTTTCTCAGAGATCATGTTGTGAACGAAGATATTGATATCATACACGTCAACACTGAAGAGCAATTGGCAGATATCTTCACCAAGCCCTTGGATGAGAAGAGATTTTGCAAGTTACGGTGTGAGCTAAATATCTTGGAATCCTCAAATGTCCTGTGATTAGGCACACATCCTAACACTTATGCATATTGATGACTTAGATGTGCAACACATGAAGAAAAGTATATCTTCAATCAATGAAGACATACATTCTAAGTGTGAATACATTAATGTGGAATTTGACTTCGGAGCGCCACGATAATTGTGCGCCGTGTCTAGGTCTAATACTTCCTATACGGTGGGTAAAGCCACCACCAAACTTTCTGTTTGAAGTGCTTCACTCATGGTGTTACATTAGCTATGTCTTCACATTTGGTTTGGCTTCAATCTCAACATGTCTTCATGATTATCTTCACTATGTTGATTATATATATATACATATACTAGTGTTCTGTCCTCTACAGCATTCACTTAAAGCTATGTCTTCTTGTTGAATCTTTTGAACTAAGTGAATGTGATCGGACCCTAACCTCTCTATGCTTTCTATCTCAAACTCTATCTCTCCAAATCATATGCATTCTATTGAAACTGTCGAATGTCTTCTCTGCGTCCTTGTCAGCAGAAGATACAAAGACAACCATTAAGTCCGTTTTCAATGCTCATTCCTTCACCTGAAACCCGGAGAAGTGGGAATGACCACCTGACAATCCAGGCGTGCATGGGACGTGGAACAACCCCCGATATGCTGCATGACGGCCACGTGCCCATCAGATGTGAATCGCCAGGGGCACCTGTGTAATAACGCAGTGCCACCCCTGTACCTATAAATACACGCCTCACCACAGTCATTATCTCTTCTTCCACTCTCGCACGAACCCTAGCGCCACCGCTAGCACTCGACGACACCAGCGACGAAGCGCTTCGCTGCCGCAACCTCTCCGACGCCGTCTTCACGCCGACCGCGGACATCGTCCTCTCCGCCGTCGCCGTAGGTGTCCTCCGTCGCCAAGTTAGGGCACGGAAGATCGAACTGCTCGGCCTCCTCTTCCACTTCGTCTAGCAGTTCTTCGTGTGGTAAATAAAACCTCCTTTTTACGGCCCCCTTTGATCCTATAGCTTTATCACTTTCTACCACAAGCAGTTTCTATTCACACAAGTTGGATCCCTTTCATACGGCATCTCATAACATGCCTAGTATATTCACTTATGCTTCACAAAGTAGTTAGATTCCTCACTTGTACTGATCTGTGGATTCATACAAATCTGGAACCAACTCCTTATCTATGAGTGAATGTCTTCGCACGATGAGGTCAATGTCTTCTAAACTGATTTATCTTCAAAATCTTCTGAGAATGCATATGACCTCTTCCCCTTCCCTCGCACCTTAATGCTGTCATAGGTACATGTCCGTGGGAGAATCCCTTGGTTCTCATAGTCTGCATTCATTTGCAGAATTCTTACAGCATCACATAAATTCTCCCGAAGCCAGTTCCTGTTTGTCCAGCAAGCGAAAACCTTTGAAGCCTCTGAACGTATTGAAGCCTTTCAGATTAAGGTTCATGGCTTCAGAAAAATGAGCAAGGAAGGGTGGCAGAAAGCGTCAAGGAGAAACATCAAGAGATCTGCCTGATGACCTCTCAGAGCTGTACAAGACAGATCCTGAAGAGGATTACAATCAGCGCAAGACACGAATCCAATGGATTCGACGCTATTGGACAGAACAGTGGTTCAAGTATAGATTTGTGACCAAGGAATATGCTGAAAAGAATGCCATCAAGCGACCATGGGGAGACATCCTCTACAAAAATCTTCAACCCAGGACCAGAGATGAAGCCATTGAACAATGCTTCTATCCCTACATGGTACGTGGACCACAACCTGCGGATGCTGACCCATCGTCCCTGCTATGGTGTCATGACGACATTCTGTTCAAGCGCAACTTCCAGTTTTCCCAGAACTCAGCAAAGCAGAACAAGAAGACATTGGGACTAGACTTCAACCCTGGTCCTTCTGCTCCAACGGCTGACGGCACACGTGATGCAGGACCCAATGTCGTCGGTCCTTTCTACAACCTTGAAGGTCTCATCACCCATATCTTGGTTCAAGGGACTGCCGTGAACGAGCCTGCAGATGACGCTGAATCAGATGAAGCACCTGCAGCACCGAAGCCAAAGAAGCAGCCAAAAGCTTCAAAGCCTGCCTCTGCTCCAAAACTCTCACGGGCGAAGCCACTGGCAACTGCACCTCCTGAAGACAGTGTGCTGTCTGAAGATTTGTCACGCATCTCCAAGCCCCAGAAGGTCAAGATGCCTCTGCCACACACCGTCCAAGAACTAACAGCTGCTGCCATTCTGCGCAATGATGCCATTGATCTGTCAAGTGATGAAGATCTTGTAGATGACGCTCTTGAGCAACTCATCAAGAGAAAAGAAGAAGCAGAAATCTTCAATGATCTGCCTCTCTTTGATGTAACAATCATCCACAACTTCATTGATGAATGGTTTGACACGCCAAACATCAGCTTCGACGATCTGCAACTACCCATTGGCCTCAGTGTCGCCTTCCATGGCGCCATTGCTTCAGAGTTAGCTATCGCCCAGCGCATTGTTGAACTGAAGCAGAATATTGACTATGAAAAGGCTTAGTTCAAGAAGCATACGGCCAAGCTCAGCGTGCAAGAGGTGAAGAACTTCAAGATTATGCTGCACGAGCTCAAGGAAGCCTTTCTCAAGAAACGTGCAGAAGCTCAGGGTTCTCGTGAGTGCATGAAGGTTCTGGCTGACAAATGTGTGCAGGCCTACAATGAGGTTGAGAAGCGCAAGGCCCTTGGGCATCCTGGCATCGACCCCAGGATGGCAGCAAAGAAGATGAAGAAGCCCGCTACGGCTGAACCTGACGCACCAAGGCAGGAAGCAGATCCCATTGTCTTCCCAACTAGAATGACTGGCTCGAAGCCAAAAAGCCGGTCAACCGCTTCAGAGCTCAAGAAGACGAGGACTGCTGAGGCTGAAGCCAGGAAGAGGAAACATCCTGAAGCCTCTCCTACTGCCCCCTCCAAGAAGAAGAGGAAGACCAAGAAAGATCGGGCTGCTCCCACAGAGCCTTTGATAGTTGAACCTATTTCCATGGTTCGTCCTGACGCTGAACGCCAACTGACAATCCATGAGCCTTCTTTCACAGAGGCTCATGAAGCTGAAGACTTTCCAGCAGCTGATCCCATCGCTGCTGAAGACATTGGTCAACATGACCATGTAGAAGATGGTGCAGTCCTTCCTCAGCTCGAGAACAGTGAACTCATCAGCATTGGTCATCCTCTGACGCCAATCGCTTAGGATGCTTCATGGGCTGATCGCCCACAAGAGGAAGAAGACTTTGAGGCCCAGCCAACTCCAATTACACAGGCGTCGCCTGCGTTGCGTAGGCTTCGCAAAGGACCTAGGCCTCCAATCTCTGCTGAAGACATTCCGGCTGCATCAGCCGATGAAAAAGAAGTCCCACAAGCTGCTACTCCCCTGTCCCACCAAGAAGCGGTTCTCGAGGAGAACGTGATTGTGACCGACCCTCCAGCTCGTCAAGTGGAGGTTGAAAATCTTGAGGCTGCCACCACCACCACCAATGAAGCCACTGACGCTGTCATGGCTGAAGCTAATGTGGAGCCCTCCCCAACAAAAGCATCAGAAGTCAGCGAAGCCACTGATCCCACTGCTTCTGTTCCTGCACCTGCTGCCGGTCCCTAGTTCGACTATCATGTTGAGCACAGGCCTCAGGTACAGAAGCCAATCCCAAGATTTCCCAGGTTCCCAGGTCCTGCATCAGCACCTGGATCCTTCAATATCAATGGCTTCAGAGCAGACAACACATTCTTCAATAGCTCCAGGAACCCCTACTCAAGGGAAAGGATATCATCTGATCGGTTCTGGAGCTATCCGCAGCGCAACTATTACTCCTGCATTCTATACAATCAAGGTCGCATCTTCCCCCACAAGCATCTTGACATTGAAGCTATAGCTGGTCTGCCCTGTCTGGAAGAAGCTCTGGATTGCTTCAAAGAAGTTGGATTGCTGCCATTCTTCACTGACCAAGAGCATTGGAATGAAGAGTTGCTGCTCCAATTCTATGCCACACTTCACATCCGCGGGTATAACAGAGATCCGAAGACTTGGGTCCTGGAGTGGATGACAGGAAACGTTCATCACGAAGCCAAAGCCTTTGACATCATTGAGCTCACTAGTCTGCCCACTCCCGGAGATCTCTATGAATCTGGCTGTCAACTTCATAGTGAAGCTGTGGAGAGCATCTTTCAGAAGCCTGAACCTAACATGAGTCAGATGCTCAGTATGATGAAGCCATTACCCCAAGATGCTGCATATCCCAAAGAGTTCTTTGTTGAAGACCTAGAGTATCTGCCAAGGACTATTTATCACATCATAAGGCGAACTCTCTGGCCCATCAAAGGGCACTCTCCACATGCCAAGCTTGAAGGTGCAATGAAGACTTTGGTCTTCTATATTCTTCATGGAAAATGCTTCAATGCATAGGACTTCTTCATTCGCCAACTTGCTGCATCAGGCTCTGATCTGTTTGGCTTGAAGTTCTACGCCCCACGGGTCATGCGACTGATCAAACTTCACTCCACTATCTCATATCAGCCATCTTCTCGCAATCATCGGATTTTTCTGCCTGATGTGGATATGTCGATTGAAGCCATCTATCCTGAGCCTGCCAAGGAACCCCTAAGTCTTCAGAATGTAGAGCATCCGAGTTTTTCTCAGAACATTGAAGGAGTTGAAGCAGTCTCTCGTGTGTATCCTTTGGCTGGCACTACACGTGCACCGCATCCTGCTCTCACTAAAGCCACTGACAGTACAACTGCTCCACGACCCAAGAAGCGCACTCGTGTTCTCAATGACAAAGAGCTTCTTGTGGCTCTTCATCAGAAACAGGATAGGCATCATGACTAGCTGAAGCGTCAAATGCAAAGCCTCTTGGTGGATGTTAATCGCATTCGCAATCTTGCCACCAAGAATGCTTTTGTTGCCCATGAAACTTCTCGACGCACATGGAAAGGGCTGACACTGATGTGTTCTGAAGATGATCTTCAAGAGGATGGCTTCACTGAGCGCTTCAAGTTTGACTCCACACCTCCTCGAAGGGCAGTGCTGAGACGAACTCCATCTCTTGAAGACTCTGAGTTCTCTTCCTCTGCTGCAACTGTAAATGCCAGAGTGATTGAGGATGACGACGATGCTACTTCACCGCCGCCTCCTTCAGCACGCTTCGACACTGCTCCAAGCTCTTCTGCACCGCCAAACACCACCGACGACCCTGCTGCATCACCTACTCTTCATGGGAACGAGTAGATTCTCTATGTCTTCGAACCTTTTTGGTCCTTACTGACAAAAGAGGGAGAAGCATACGAGTTTGATAGTCTTCAAGCGGGTCCATATGGGCGGGTGCTTTATATTTTGCTTCGTGTTTACAACTCTCGTTTTGATACATTTGGTTCTTTGAGTTGTAACACTTAAAACTCGATGGTCGTCTGCTACTTATTTGCCACCTTGTGATGCGACGATAAATTCTACACTTAGATCATTTTGCAAACGTCCATTTTCCATTATGCATATCATTATCTTCACATACCTTCACATGCATAGTGGATTGTCATCATAAGTTGAAGAGGATCTCCACAAGCACAACCTGCCATGTGCATTTGCATTCCAAAAGCAAATTACTTATATGCACATCTTCAGGGGGAGCCCTAGCAACTTATGAAGACAATTCCTTATCCTTTACAATTTCACATATTATATTCCCCGTTGAAAACTTCAACTAGTTTGTCATCAATCACCAAAAAGGGGGAGATTGTAAGTGCATCTAGTGCCACCCCTAGTTGGTTTTGGAGTATTGACGACAAACTTAGTTGAGGGACTAATGTGTTTGTAAGAATTGCAGGATAACACAGGTAGAAGTCCCTCATTGATTCGGTTTTCCTACCAGAGATGACCCCTAAAAATGTATGAAGACATTGAAGTCAAAGGTGGTATATGAAGATATTCACATTGAAGACTATGACAAGAGAAGACATCACATGAAGCCTATGGAGCTCGAAGACTTAGATCTTTCATAGTTCTTTTTCTCCTTTGTTGAGTCATAGGAACCACCGTACTGTTAAGTGGGGTCCAAGAGAACCAGTCAGAATGACTGAAGTGATGCCTAACCAAAACCTATGTCTTCGAGTGAAGACTATGAGAGAGAATCTTGTCCAGAGTCGGACAAGTCAGCTTTGCTTGCAGCCCAAGTAAAGTTGCCGTGTGAGTTTGAAATATGACCATTGGAACACGTGTCAGTTCCTTAGTGACCCAGGGTCATTTTGGACAAATCAGGTCGGGTTGCCTTGTGGCTATAAATAGCCCACCCCCTACAACCATAAACGGTTGGCTGCTCAAAGTTAGTGTACGGCTTTTGTCGTTTGAGAGCAACCCACCTCGAAGCATTTGAGAGAGAATTCCTTGTGAGGATAAAGCCCTAACCACCCAGAGCCAAAGAGAATTAGGCATCACTTAAGTCTTCTTGTCTGTGTGATCTGAAGACTTATTACACTTGAGGACTGTGCATCCTCCAGCCGGTTAGGCGTCGCGTTCTGAGCATCCAAGAGACATTGTGGATCGCCGGTGAACGAAGCCTGTGAAGGTTTGGGAGTATACCTTGAAGACTTACCAGAGTGATTGGGCGAGGTCTGTGCGACCTTAGCTCAAGGGGAATACGGTGAGGACTGGGTGTCCTGAGCTGCGTGTTCAGAACTGGGTGTCCGGGACTGTGTGTCCTCAGGTTTAAATACCTAGTCGCCCTAACCAGACGTACAGTTGTCACAGCAACTGGAACTGGTCCAACACATCATTGTCTTCAACAAGTCACTGGTTTCATCCTTCCCTTCTCTTTACATACTGTTACTCCTTGTGAAGACATTGTATGATTGCACTATCTTTTATCTTCACTGAGTGACTGCGTGTTCTGTTTGGCTTCATAATTTCTTCCTACTTGATCCTTACTACATTGCTGCTCTTAGTCATTGTGCTTTCACTCTATTGAATACTTGACTATGGCTTGCCTAGTGTAGTCTACCTTCCACTGCAGGGTAATAGGTTTATTTCGGTCGTTTGTCTTCATAACTTTCACGTTTTGAAGACTTTCATAAAAATCGCCTATTCACCCCCCCTCTAGTCGATATAACGCACTTTCAACATCCATGACGATTTTATGACATAATCAAGATAGTCATACCTGTGCTGTCGTAGAAGTGTTCCATGACATTACCAAAATTATCATCACAGAAGTGTCAACTTCCATGACGATAAATGATGCGTCATGAAAGTGCTTTCGTCAAGGGTGACCGACACGTGGCATCCACCATAACGGGTCGCCGTTAAGCTATCGGGTCCGGTTTCGGATCCGATAACCCGTTAACAGCCCAGACCAATGGGGATTTTCCACGTGTAAAGTTCTCATTGGGCGTAGGAAACACGTGTTGACTCACCGTTGGGACAGATGTCATCCACTCATTGGACAGGAGGCTCCTATGATAGGTCGACACGTGGCACGGCCCAACAGTGGCCCATTCCGGTGAAAAAGACCGCCCAGTAAAAATTAGTAGGCTGGCCCATATAAGGCCTACTTGTGTCTGGTCCATTTAAGCCCACGACCCATACGAGATGTGCCAATTCGGCCCGTTAAAGATTTGACACCATTGCAGCCCATCGTCAGTTCGAGCCCGTTAACAGCCCGCTATATATTTGGGCTCAATATTGGTCGGATGTGATTTCGGCCTGTTAACTACCCATTCAAGGGATGGGCCAATTTTTAGGATGTACATCTTTCGGCCTTTTAGCGACTCGTTTAAGTGTTGGGCCAATTTCTGGCCCGGTGTGTCTTTCAGTCTGTTGATGGCCCATAAATGAGTTGGGCCATTTGTAGTCGGACCTTAGTTTTGGCCTTTTAGCAACCCATTTAAGTGTTGGGCCAATTCCCGGCCCGGTGTGTCTTTAAACCTATTGATGGCCCATAAATGAGTTGGGCCATTTGTAGTCAGACCTGAGTTTTGGCCTTTTAACGGCCCATGCTCTTCATGGTCCAATACCAACCTAGTTTCTCTTTCGGCCTGCTAAAGGCCCACAACACAATTGGGCCATTTACTGTACGACCTGACTTTCGGCCTCTTAGCGGCCCATGCTCTTCATGGTCCAGTACAAGCCCGCTGTCTCTTTCGGCCTGCTAAAGGCCCACAGTATAGTTGGGCCATATGTAGTCCGACCTTAGTAACGTCCTGTTAACGGCCCGTGAAATCAAATGGGCCCACCTGTCACCCGCTTCGATGTCGACCTGTTAACGACCCGGGAGGTAAGAGGGCCGACCATTAACTTTCGGCCTGGTAACGGCCCATTAACTTAATGGGCCCACTAAAGTTCGCACATGTCTTTAGGCCCAATTAGATAATTTGAGCCCATTATGACGAGCAATTATGCACATGACTAAAACCGATCAAGCAAACGTACGACATACAGGGAAAAACGTTGCACATCCAGCATATATTACAGGAAATTACATCCATTGGGCAATCAAAAATTGATGCCAGTGCAAATAAATGAATAGAACCTAACGATCTACAACATCACAATCTGTAACCTCAGCGCGGATGACGCCCATAAGCATGTGGGCAAGTTCTTGCTGCTTTGCTACACCGTCTCTGAAAACATTGATTAGTTGTTGTTGCGCACGAATGTGCACCTCTGATTCCTCAACCATTTCCATCATTGCTTCAGCCATTAATTGGTTCACAAACATACATTTTTTCCATTGCATTCGAGACAGAGGAAACTGAACAGATTCAGATGGCGATTTTGGCAGGCTTGTATTATTGATAGTGGAGAGTGTCTCGACCACAACATCGTAACATAAATTAGGAGGGGAACCGAACAGATTAATCATGAGTTATTGCCATATTACCTGGCCTAGATTTATTGGAAAGGAACAATGGGGTTGCCTTGCCATTTTCAGAGTTTGTCTTCTTATCTTCAGCAACCTGCACCAAATTAACAGACTAGCATTGCTATCATTGGCTAGGTCAGATAATAGGAAAGCAACATTAACACAACGAATGTTTGGTCAACTAGCCTACACCAAATTAACACAATATGGCACAACTATCATCAGCCAGGTAAGGTAATACGAAAGTAACATTGACAAAATGAATGAATGGGCAACCAGAGCAGCACTACAATTCAGTAATGTGCATGATATGAGATAGTACACTCATGCAGCTCAGTATGCAAAACTACCAGGCAGTATTCCTTACAAAAATCAACATTGACACCTTTAACATTTTGCTACAACTAATTTTAGATCAGATAAAGGTTGGATTCATGCAGATTAAAAAAATACACACTGATGTAAAAATAGTGATATACAACAGGTACTTACATCAGCATTGGAGCACAGAGAATTCCCGCAAGATATTTTCCTTGAATACGATCCTAATGGAGAAAGTCTTCTATCGTTTAACCTTATTTTCTAAGAGAGAGATGTGTAAGAAACATGTAGAAAATATGATCATAATGCTATAGAATTTCATGATGCGAGGATATGCACACGCTTCTTAGAATGGAGTTGACATATTTTTGCTGGACTGGAGCGGACTAGTTCTCTGGCCACTGGAATCTGCTTATTATCAGTGGGAGTTGGGTTTCTCTGTGCTGGAGCAGTATCTATGAAAACTGGAGTTGGTTTATTATCTCCTGGCGTTTGGATCTTTTGCAAAGATCTGGTTTGTAACCCTTCAGATTCTAACATAGACGTCTTCCCCTTGCATGCCTTATATAGACGGATGGTGCTTCAATTATAAAACATGCTACAACAGAGATGGAATGGGTACTGAAGAATAGAAAGGCATGACATATTGACATGTATTCCCTCCATCTGGAAATAAATGGATGAGTTTAGGCGTATTTCAGTTCTAGATACATCCAGTTTTATCCATTTCTGTGACATGTAATCCGGACGAAGGGAGTATGATGTAAGAGCTAGGGATACGACAGGACAACGGTGTAAAAAAAACTACTTGAATGCAAAACTGTATGCTAGCGGAATACATACAGAAAAACACTAAGGCAACATATGCGTGTATGATTGGGAAACTAAGATGGCATTGCAATAGACCACGAGAACAACACTTCAATGTAAAAAACATGGTATGGTAGACAGATGAAGTACATACTGATGACTAACAATGCATAAGATATTGAGAAGCATGATGTCCAAACTAAGCATATGGCATCGCGATAGAGTAGAATGACAATATTTGAATTTGAAAACATGTTATCATGAATGGAATAGGTA
Organism: Triticum urartu; assembly: GCF_003073215.2. Classification (NCBI taxonomy): domain Eukaryota; kingdom Viridiplantae; phylum Streptophyta; class Magnoliopsida; order Poales; family Poaceae; genus Triticum; species Triticum urartu. The sequence goes on along the minus strand of NC_053025.1, from coordinate 51,896,198 downwards.
CTGAAAAACAGGAAGGCATGCCATATTTACATGCATGATCAGCAGGCTAAGCACAAGGCATTGCAACAGAGTAGATGCACTCCAGGACATTATATGCATGTTGTACCCATATCAAGGGCCAAATTATAGCAAGGACCTTATGGGGTGAATAGGATTCATCATCTTTCTGCAAGTCTTGTGAAGAACTGCCTTTACATGTTCCATCATATTGGGTATCATTGAAGTCAAGTTTGTTGGCCGTTACATTGCTCCGTGAGGTTCTTGTGGATAAATCAGTGTGTGCAATTATATCTGACATGCATGGAAGAAAACTAGTAGTTAGATTTATGTAATGAGTGTCTATAGGAGACGACATAAATAGTAGGACTGGGGTTAACTAGCAGCAATAGGTCTCAAAAATTAAAGAGAGAACACAGATGAAAGATACAGAATATGTATCATTTGTACTCAAGATTAACTAGATGGCACACAAAAGTATTAAGGAACGGCATAGGTTATACTAGAAGTGGTATAATACTATAATCAACAGCCTGTGGGATAGCATTGGCTGATGGATGATAACTATGGAATAGCATTACCTAAAGAACAAGTCTCTTAGTTGAACTATGGAATAACGTTAACTCCTGAACAAGACCCGTAAGAGATCAGCATGAATATACAGTGAAATGTGATAATATATTTTCCATGCTTAGATGAATAACAAAGCCATAAATGTTGCACACAAGTAAGATGAGGGTACAACCTATCTGGCCGCCATCCATAGGAGTGAGCATCATGTGCTGACTTGTCGATGGCCCTGTAGTTGTTGTGGCTGTCCATGTCGGGCACGCGCATTCGATGCAGGGAACTATTGAGCGGGGACTATAGCTCCCTTCTGGTGTATGCTTCCCCTGTTGGAGCAGCTGCGGTGAGCCGGAAGACGGTGGCGCTGAAGATGCAGAAAACGCATAATGTTAAGAACGACACATCTCTCTGATATGAAGAAATACCCTAAGAGATCAACAGCAAGGTACGAGAGTGGTCACATGTCTGTTGACTGAAGACTAAATTGGGGTCACACGATTTTATCTTATTTTGGTACTGTCCGATCTACGCCGGATGGCTTGATGGCCGTCTTGTGCCTCCCGGCTGATACTGTTCGGAATCTTCCCCGAAGAACCAGCGACCACCGGTAGAGCAGCCTGCCTCCGCCGTCCGTGGCCCCGACCAAAACCTCGCTCCCCGCCCCACCGCACTGCCATGGTTGCGCCGCCCCCAGGCCAATCCACAAAGACTCGCCGTCATCCAGATCCGGCGGCGGCAGTACCTTCAACCCACACAACTCTAAGATAGCCATCTAAGCGCTGCTTCCGCGGCGAACTTGCACCCCCGCACCCTTACGTTAGACACCAGCCAACAGGCAGCCTAGGAGCTCCGTCGGCTCGAGGGGTGCTGCTTCCCATTGGGAATCGATTGGCCCAGAATAAAAATTCAGACAACTGACGCCTAAATAAAGTGATTTGAGATGAGGGTGTGACCTATTTGGCGGCCCGATGAAGTAGGCAGCTCCAGCTGCCTAGTCGGTAAGACCGGCGCGGTTGCGGTAGCTACCGGCGGCAGGAAAGCAGAGATGTCGCGATGGTTGACGACTACATGGAAGCAGCACCGAGGCTTTGGACGGGTCCAAAGTTGGAGCCACTCCGGTGGTGTGAACCACGGCGGGGGTGAATCAGCTCCGGTACGGTTCACGCGGCCGTCATCGAGGCAGCTCCGGCATCACGGAGTAAGAGGCACACGACCCAGTGCACGACGACAAATGGGCAGCATCTCCGGGATTAGAGAGGAGGGCGGCTGTGAATTTGGTGCGGTCGGAGGCGCCATGGAGGAGGGGCTGAGGTTTCGCGGCTCGGGAGAAGGGAGCTTTCAGGGAGAAGGTGATTTGGCGCCCACGAGGTATGAATGGGGAATTGGGAGGGGGAACCACGTCTTACGGACGCATTTGTCTGAAATGTGTGTGTGTGTGTGGGGGGGGGGGAGTTACAGTTCTACCCCTGCCTTTAGGCTTCTCTGCTTGGGTCTGTGTACTGAGGGTCGGGGATAGTAGAGTAACATTGCTTCTCCCAAATAGTGGGCGCGAGCGATTTCAGGCGAGGAGGGGGTGTTTTGAAATATAGTGGGTGCGAGCGATTTCGGGCTAGGAGGGCGTGTTTTCAAATATAGTGGGCGCGAGCAATTTTGGGCGAGGAGAGCGTGTTTTGAAATAGTGGGAGCGACCTATTTCGGGCGAGGAGAGGGCGTTTTGCCGACCATGGTTTATGAATTATTCGGCACATGTTATTTCGGCCGAGGAGAAGGCACGCTTGGATGAAGTTACAAACCTACCCTCGATGTACAACAGGCCGATTGATGCGTGTCCCACATAAGCTGGTAATTTCACGTCTCCCATTTATTTGCTCGGGCGAATTCCACCAAGTAGAGTGTGTTTAACAGTTCATTCAAATTTTGGGAGAACGAGCATCCACGTCTACCTTACCAAGTTGATTCGAATCAAATTTTGAAATATTAGCTTGCCACTTCTTTTTTAGATGGAGAGATGATGCTCGGGAGTAATGTGTTTTTACATGCTCATTGCTAGTGATTTACTATATGACAAATAGTTGACCCACTCATAAACGGGAATCAAACCCAAAATGAAATATCTCGACTCAATGAAATAGCTCGTTCACCAAGTCAAAATAGTGAACTAAATCCAAAATTGAACACCTCAATCGAGTAGCATGTTGTACAGTATTATAGTACTCCATGAACATGTTGAAAGTCAAATTAATGAACTTGTTTGATATACACATATCTCCGTTCATGTGTGGATTGTAGACAACATGTTCTCCAATTTAAATATTCGAATGCAAGTATATATCGAAACATGGTTTATATCAGTCTTTGATGCATAAAACGCGACCTCCCCCTCTTCCGGACTCTTGCTCTCTCTATCTCTCTCTCTCTCGCCAACAATCTTCAATTCTGCTGCACGCATCCAACACACAAACCTTTTTGGTCCATATCCCTCTCTCTCCGTCTCTCTCTCTTTGTGTGTGTGTGTGTGGGGGGGGGGGTCTTTCTAGTTCGCATGCATATATACTCCATCTATAGGTCTCCCTCGCACACCATGTATGATTCTCTAGTCCAAGCTAAATATCTTGGGTGCACTCATTGTACGCACACAAATTCCTTGGCTTGTTGCCCGTAACCCTCTCACGCACCACTCTGTCGTCTCGGAGCTCTTCCCTCTCTCTCTCAAACTCTCCATCTACCTGGGTCACACATACACATGCATATCTCACTCGCACTTGATAGACCCATCTAAAACTCTATCTCTCTCCCTCGTTCTCTCTCTCCATATCACACGCACACACACACAATCTCATGCCTAGCCAAGTATGATGGTCTCTCACTCAAATGTAGGCACACACAGTCCCCCCTATATGTGTATGACTAGATAATCATAGTCTCCATCACAAACATGTGCATAGTCTATCTCGATTTCTCTCGGGGCATCTTTCTATCGCGCACGCACCTCCCTCGATCTCCCACCCATATAGTTCCCTCACGATTTTGAGGGGATCTCTCTATCACAAACATGCCCTCTCTCCTTCCCCACGCGTCCATGTTCTCCATGTGTCCCTCTCGACCTTTGTTCCTTGTTGGCCTGACCTCTATTGGACATGTGCTATAGGGGTGTTTCTCTCCGTTGCAAACAATCACGCACTAGATATCTTCGTGTATCTCCTCACCTCGCTTTTCTATCTCGGAGATGCATGCATGATATGTTTGCATAAGAAACGAAAACACACACACAGACTCTAATTTATCGTTTGTTGTCCCTTTCTCTTTCACACACATACTCTTTTTGCACACTCACTCATTCTCCTACACACGCACTTGATCTCTCTCGACTTAGGCACTCTCTTCTGTCCATAGCATATAGATTTATTGAAAAGTCAAACATCACAAAGTTGGACCATGTACGTGGAGAAAAAACATTTACATCTAGAACGGCAAACATATACCATTAGATTCATCATGAGATGTAGTTTCGTATGATGTATCTTTGGTATTGTAGATATAAATAACATTTGCGTAAACCTGATCAAAGTTTCCAAAGTTCGACTTTTAAAAAATTTACATGCACTGCATTATCGAGCGGATGGAATATCTCTTTCCCCCTTTCAGCTATCTGACGCACCACTCAGCCTTATCGGGGCTCCTCTATCTCTCTCAAACTTTATATCTCCCTGGTTCACACATACACATGTCTCGCTCGCGCTACATATAGACCCATCCAACACTCTCCTCCCTCGTTCTCTCTCTATGTGACACACACCCCCTAAGTACCATAATCCCTCACTCCATCATAGGCGCACGCACTCCCCCCTAAGTATGATTATCTCTCACTAGCCATCTGGAACACACATATTGTCTCCTTCCATCCATACGTCTATCTCGATATCTCTCGGGGTATCTTCTATTGCGCACACACCTTGTCACTCGATCTCCCCACCCATGTAGTCCCATCATGATCTCCAGGGGATCTCTCTATGACGACAAACACACACTCTCTCCTCCCCATGTCTGCATTTTCTCCATACGTCTCTCTCGACCTCTCTCCCTTGTTTGTCAGACCCCTCTTGGCCACGTGCTAGGGGTCTTTCTCTCTCGGTTGCACACAACCACACACTATCTCCTCACCTTGCTTCTGTTGTCGAAGATGCATGTGTGATATGTTTGCATAAGACACACACACCTTTTCTCTACTTTTATCGTGTGTTGTCCATGTCTCTTTCATGCACGCACACACACTTTTTTCACTAACTCTCTCTCTCTCTCTCTAGTTAGGGACTCTCTCACGTCCATAAGCATATGGATGTTTTGAAAAGTCAAACCTCATAAAAGTTTGACCAGGTGTATGTGGAGAAAAACATTTACATCTGGAATGATCATTAGATTCATCACAACATGTACTTACTTCATACTATCATTTATCTTTGGTATTGTAGATATAAGTAATTTCCTTATAAACTTGGTCAAAGTTTCAAAAGTTTGAATTAAAAAATGTTGGCACTACATTATCGAACGGAGGGAGTAGCTCTTTCTCTCTCTCTGCTATCTCTCATGGGCCTCCCCTCTCACTCGAACTCTCTATACTGATGGATTATACGCTCATTGTGTCAGCGTATAGCTCCGTATATTGTTTAGTTGACCGGTCAACCAGTCCACATGCTGCCTTGTCAGCTCGTGTTCTCTATCCTCGTGTGCTCGCCCATGTGGCAGTGGGTGAAAATAAGTAAACTAGAGGCCCATCTGACACGCGGTGAAGTAAACAAAGTTGAAACCACTCGGGGTAGCACCCCGCACGCTAGTAAATTGAGGGCGCATTGAGGACACACTTCTTCCGCGTGAAGGACGCACTCGCGCACAATTCACCAGTGCACGGCGGCATGGATAGAAGGACACACTCGCGTACACCCAGCAGGCCAGCACACAACACACACCAGCACACGTGTACACTGGCGTCGCTGCCAGTTGAGATGGACGGTGAGGCAGCCAACAAGCGGAGGCGGCTCAAGCCAAAACCGCATCCGGCGAGCCTGGACTTGATCAGCAGCCTCCCCGACGACATGCTGCTCGTCATCATCGGCCTCCTCCCCATCAAATCTACCGTGCGGACTGCCCTGCTCTCCGGACGGTGGCGCCCCCTCTGGCAACATGCCCCCCTCAACCTCACCGTCGACAGCTGCCTCTGCGATGAGGATTGCAACCGCATGGCCGTAGTCTCCAAGATCCTTTCATCGCACCCTGGGCCAGCCAGACGCCTTGACATCCGCATGTTCAGTACCAACTGCAAGGTCCAAGCCAAGTTCTACGAGTGTCCTATGCCCCGCCCTAGATGAGCTCGAGGAGCTCAGCTTTGAAGCCAGACGATGTCGCTCTCTGCCGCCGTCCGCGCTCCACCTCACGCCAACGCTGCGTTGCACCAGCTTCAGCTCCTGATATCTTCCCCAGATTAATGCCGCGCCCGCCCTTCTTCTCCCTCAACTCAAGCAGCTCGACCTCTTCGACATTGGCATCTCAAAGCAGGATATGGAGCACCTGCTCCGTAGCTGTACTGCGCTCGAGTACCTTCATCTTGAGCAGATCCACGGGTTCATTAGCCTCCACATCGCCTCGACGAATCTCCGATGGATTTATGTGTCTTGCTGGCCCCGCAACAAGACATCAATTGGGAAGAGATCACTCCAACTGTTCCATGTTATGGTCATTGAGAATGCGCCTTTCCTTGAGAGATTGCTTGTATCTGATCTAGAAGGTCCAACAAAAATCAGGGTCATTGACGCGCCAAAATTGACAGCGTTGGTGTACTCGTCTGCCAAATTCTCTGAACTCTTTATTGGATCCGTAATCGTTCAGGTACAACACTCATCTTATTCTCCGTCTTCTTGAAATTCACATTTATAAATTTCTTCTTGATGTATTTACGACCGTCTTCCGGAAAATGATTCCCACAAGCTTCATCCAGTCTATGCGCACAATGAAGATCTTGGCAATAAAATCTATCGGCCCCAATCTGGATCAAGTTGTTGGATTCCTTACATGCTTTCCATGCACGGAGAAGCTACTCATCGAGGTGAAACTTCTTTCCTATTAGTAAACGGTAATCACAACGTAGCTCAATTTTTTTCGTAATTTTCCCAAATTACGATGACAAGTGTAGTGTTCAAAACTGCATCTACGCACTGCACCGAAAGAAATGTTTTTAGTATTTTTTTTCACATGATCACCTGCATCATTTTTTCGTTGTACTACTAGAGTAGCCTAGCCTAGTCATAGTGGAAAGTAACTTAGACTAGTAACTCTATGGTTACCCTAAGAGCAAGTACTACCTCCGTCCTGGTTTAGTCTTCCTATTTTGTAGTATCAAAATTTGACCATAGATTTAACTGACAAAATGTTAATGCATGTCATTAAAAATTATATCGTTTGATTCGTATTTGAACATAATTTCAAATGGTATAATTTTTGGTGACATGCATTGGCATTTTCTTAGGTAAATCTATTTTTTTAGAAAAGGAGGATGACCCCCGGCTTCCGCATCTAGGAGATGCATGCAGCCATTTTATTGATTATTCTCGAGGACCTTACAAAGTAGAACAACAATATGCCTGAATCCGCCATCTTGGCATCTTAGGTAAATCTATGGTCAACATTTTATACTAAATACGAGGTAGTACAAAAGTGGGCTATAACGGCCCTCCACTATGTAGGCCAAAACACGTGCCAAATTCACTTGTGATGCATTTGGCATCGATGCCCTCCATTGCTCACCTGGTGCCCCAATCTGGATCACCTACTATGCTCCGCTGCCAAATTAACTCACGCAATGAAAAAACACTTGCATGGGAGAGAGAGAGAGAGGACTGAGGCAATAAAAACACTTGTTTGGGAGAGTGAGAGGCTGGTGTAGTTGGTTTGATTGATTTGTTTATACATGTGGGTCTGTGTGCACAGCGGTGCCAACTCTCTCACATCGCGAGAGTGGTGCTAAAATCTTTTGATTTGACATCGATGCGTATTATGTGGCATACTTTTGAGAAATATGGCATCGGCCACATAGTGGAAGGCAACAAATGCCCAAGCTCTTCACGTGCTCCTAGGTAAATGAGAGGAAAGAGAGAGAGAGAGAGAGTGAAAAAATATCACTAGCCAGCTAACCCTATCATATGAGCGAATGATATTGGTACCTCTTGATGACACGACAATCTTATACAGCCAGCTGCTCTAATATGTTCTCTTCTTTTGCAGATAAAAAAGACCCGAAAGTGAAAAATGTGCTGCACTATAACAATCTCATCGAATGCCTTGATCTCCATCTTACAGAAATTGATTTGATCGACTACCGAGGCAGCACATCTGAGATTAAATTGGCTAGGTTCTTTGTTCTGGAGGCAAGTGTGCTCAAGGTAATGAGGTTTGGCGTTCTCTGGCGCAACAATGAATGGCGTGCTGATCACCACAAGCGTCTAAGCCTAAATGACAAAGTCTCCACAAAAGCTGAATTTATTTTTGAAACATCAAGTGGCCAGAGACTCAAAAATTTATTTGCCCATTAGTGACTTGTCAGGGCAGTGGATTTTAGTTTGTACGATAATGCTGCATCCACCTAAAGTAACGGAAGTTCTTACATAAACTTCCTAGATTCCCTCTTCGTAGGTGCAGCATTACTCCTAACATTTGTAATATCAGTTTGAAACTTGTAATATTACCGTGTCCTATTCCCGTGTTTTCAAAATCTTGCGAATCAAAGAGGTGCTGAGTTGGTGATGATGTTGTGCCTGCCATCTTTCACCAATAGCCGTCAGATCTAGATCTGACGCATACAAACCAATCTTCTCCAGTTTTGCAAAAAGATGCCCGCACTTGTTCCCTATTTACAAACAACTCCTTGTCTCTCATAATCAGCCTTATCTCCTCCCACCACATCTAGAAGGCCATGGAAAATCTGGCGCGATGGCCGCTGCCGGCGCCGTCCACCCCCAATCTTGGTGTTATACGCATGGGAAATTATGTCGAACACAACTAGTTGTAAGCAGGCTAGCTCTATAGCCATGATGATAGTGACTGCAGACGGTGAGGCTGACTTATGCGTTATGCCGAACACGGCGCCTATACTCAGGTGTCATCTCCGGCGCAGGGTCTTGTCACTTTACTGCGACGAGCAACATGTAATAATTTGACAAACGGGTAGTACAGTGCTACTACATTGGTAGTACTACTACTAGTACTAGCACCACCGTCTGGATTTAGTAGTACTACGACGTCCATCTGGATTTAGTATTTGACTAGCAATATCTAGTAATGCATGTCATAAAAAATGTACTACTCCCTCTATAAATAAATACATGGTGTATTGTTTTATTCCTTCCAGTAGATGGCTCAAATATGAAGTCTCATCAATCATACTACTATTGTACTCACCGAGTACTCAGCTTTGTAAGCTGCCAACAAAAAATTACAATCAAAGACTACTATTGTACTCCCTCCTTACTGGTGCATTAGTCACGTTACGAAAACCAAATAGTAATCCCAAAACTTTTAGGTGTGGTGCATTAATTACCCACCTCGTTCCCTGTTTCTTGCCAGGAAAAAACAAATCACCCAATACAAATACGAGACGTGGGGTGCGTACGCATCCAATGACTTAAGACTACTCCCTCCGTCTAGGTGTATGACTAGCCACAATGAAGAGTAACATACACTATGTCACATCCCTAGTTCTGGCATGCTTTGAGCTAGCTAGTCTTGTGTTGCATCAAGTCTAAAATTTCTGAAAGTTGAATTGAGGTTTGTTGAAACCCTCAGAATCAGTTCAAAAATAATCAACATTTAATTCTCATCAAATGAGTCCAAGGAAATGTTCCTGTTACTCTGAGAAAATATTGGTAAGAGGTAAAATTCAAACCAATATTTTTGGAATCACAGAAATATTTATTTTGGGCCTTTGACTTAAATCAATGACATATTTGAGTTGAATTTATTTCTACTATATAAGAAATAAAGTTCAATTATTTTTGTAAGTTGCCTGTGACCTTGGACTAGTTTCTGAGCTCACATAACAATTTACAGAAAGTTCAAAAAAATGATTTGACATTTTAAATCAAATCAAAACCAATTGTAGAAAATAGAAAACATTAATAAATAGAAAAACCGGAGAGAGAGAGAGAGAATCTACCTGGTGCCTACCTGTGCGGCCTGCTGCTGAAGCCAGCCCAACCCATCCCCACCTCCCCTGTTGTCTTCCTCCTCTTGCCAGGAGGACGAAGGGCGCATGGTCGCCGCGCGCGAGCCACCTCCTCCCTGCCTGCTTCATCCTAGATGCGTCTAGGCGACTCCACACACTCCCCTCGACCCTCTCCCACTCTCCCCCATGCTCATCCCCTCCCATGGACCTATCTCTCTCACCCCCCCGAATGGCTTCGTCGCCACCGCTCATCACCACCGCGGCCACCGCCGTTCCGACGACACCCTGGAGCTACCCACGAGCTCCGCCTCGTCCCTCTCTTCCTCCTCACCGAGCCGCCCGACGCCGGAAGCCCCTGGATGCCGCACACACCGCCGTTCCCCTCGTTGGCCACCGAAGATCGTTGCCGTTGATTTGCTGCCTCCGGTGCCTCCCCGAGCTCTCTAACACTCCCGTTTGACTCACTGTGAGCTCCTCTGCCGCTCCCCTCTCTCCCCTTGCTCTGTTGCTCCGTGTCCCCGCCGTTTCCACCGGAGCCGAGAGCTGGCCACCGCCGTTCTTGTCACCGCCGTAACAAGAGCTAGCAAAGCTCGTTCCCGAGCACGACTACGTGCTCCGCAGCTCTGCAGCAAGCTAAAGCCGCCACCAGCTCATCTTCTCGTGCACCATAGCGCTGCGCCTCTCGAACCCGAGGTCCGGCAACCGCCGCGGGCTCCACTCCGGCGAGCTCCGGCCTCCCCACGACCCAGCACCTGCACCGTTCGACGCGCGGGAGCAAGAGCTTTCCAACGCACCCAGACATGCTTCGAACGAGGCCCTGTAGCACTTTTCCGAGCCGCGCCGCCGTCTCGGCCCTCGCCGGTGACTAAACGCCGGTGGGTTGACCGCTTTGACCGGCAGGGTTGACCCCCCTGGCCCGGGTTGACCCCGGTTTGACCTCCCCTGGGTCCTGACGTGTGGGCTCAGGCCCCTGTTTAATTAGTGTTAATTAACTTAGTTAACCCACTGACTCGCTCACATGTGGGCCCAGCCCTGCTGACATTTTAGTTAGTGTTAGCTTAGCGCTAATTAACTCGGTTAATTAACTGAGTCACTAACCAGCGGGCCCTACTCGCCAGGTTTGACCTGGACCGGCCCTGTTGACTGCTGACGTCACAGTGACGCAATGCTGACGCAATAAGTGTTTTCTGGATTTATTTTTATCCAGGAAATTCCAGAAAATAGCCAAAACTTCTAAAAATCATAGAAAATCAACCGTAGCTCCAAATCAAACAATTTATATATGAAAAATGATCAGAAAAATCCAAAGAATCTGTTTATGACATTTACATGCATGTTAGAGCAACTTATGTCCTCTGGTTAGGACAATTCAATTAAATGGTATTTAAGAAAGCACATATGGAGTTTGAATTTGAACCTTTGGTTCAAACCAACTTCATTTAATATGTTGCTAGTTGCATTAGTTCAGTCAACAACATATTGCCATGTCATGAGCATGCATCATATTGTTGCATTGCATTGATTGTGTTTCTTCCTTGTTTGCCGGTATTGTCCCCTCTCAGTAAACGTGGTTCCGGCGATGAGTTCGATGACACCGATGAAGAACTATATTATATTCAGAAGTGCCAGGCAAGCAAAACCCCCTTGTTCATTCCAATACAATCCCACTCTCTCGTTCCTACTCTCTTTTATTGCATTAGGACAACAACGATTCAACTGTTACATGCTGGGGTAGTTGAACCCCTTTCTTCTGCATGACCTTCATTGCCACAGTAAATAGATGAAACCCACTAGCATGAGTAGGAGTTGTTTGAGCCCTGATGTGCCTACTCATTCATGCTTGTTTTTCATGCCTGCTATTGCTTAGAGTTGTGTCAGGTCTGATTATCGGGGATGAATTGGAAAGTTGTGAACATGTCCTACTGTGTGTGAGCTAAGTGTGTTGAACACGATTTGGTAAAGGTATCGATGAGAGGCCATGTAGGAGTACATGGTGGGTTGTTTCATTGGAACTGTCCTTAAGCACCGAGATCTGTATGTGTGATTCAAGAACCATCTGCTACCATGCATTGGGCCCGAAACCAATGGACCCTCTCGGCTTCTTAACTACCCTAGCTCTCTGTCCAGGAGTTGCAACTAGTTTCTGGTGTTTATAGGTTATGTGTTGGCGGCCGTGCGTAACGCTGACCCTAGGGGTGGGCTATGATGCGGTAGATACAGCGTGGCACGGTGTACCGAGACACCCGTTTGGTGTCTCGGCAACCCTGTACACATCGTTCAGGGCCACATGTGGAAACCTCTGCCAGACTCCCTGCGGATGGAACCTGGATAGGCGATAAACCTGGACTAGAGACTTGAGTGTTTAGGTAGGCCATGGACGACACCCTCGTTGGGCTTCCGCTTGAAGGTTGCTGAGTACATGTCATGTAAACGACGGTAAGTGGTGAGAGCGTGTATGAAGAAGTACACCCCTGCAGGGTTAACATCATCTATTCGAATAGCCACGTCCGCGGTAAAGGACTACTTGGTTGCCTATACAGTTCATAGACAAGTGAAAGTGGATACTCTAAAACTCGCAAGATAAGCGCGAGTGCTATGGATGGCCTTCTCGTAGGGAGACGGGAGCGGATCCATAGTGGTGTATTGATATGGTGAATATGTGGACTCGTGTGCGCCACCTCAAAAGAGTTACTTGCAGTCATAGTTTAGGTTAGCCACTGAGTCAAAGCTGGCTTGCTGCAGTTAAACTCCACTACCCCCTTTGTTGATACCGATGCATATGTAGTTAGTTCTGATGTAAGTCTTGCTGGGTACATTTGTACTCACGTTTGCCTATTTTATGTTTTTGCAGAGAGACGTCAGTCTCGCTAGTAGTTCCGTGTGGACTCCGACGTTTAGCTTGTTACCTCAGCTACGATCTTGTGCCCTCGGCAGGATCTGGTAGATAGTCAGGCTTCTCAGCCTTTTTCATTGTAGATGTCTGTACTCAGACATGTTAAGATTCCACATGTGCTTTGTCTAGTATGCTCTGAATGTTGGGTCATGAGATCCATGTTTGTAATATCTGGCTCTTCGGAGCCTAATGAATAAATACTTTGAGTCGTAGAGTTTTGTTGTGATGCCATGTTGTATTTGCACATATCGAGCATATTGTGTGTATGTTATTGAAATGCTTGGTATGTGTGGGATCCGACAATCTAGTTGTTTATCCTTGGTAGCCTCTCTTATGGGGAAATGTAGTCTGGTGTTTCCATTGGGCCTTGGTAGTCTGCTATAGCCTGGTTTACCGGAGTCCTGCTAGCCTAGTACTACTGCTCCGGAACACTTAGACTGGCCGACATGTGATTCACTTCGTTCCTGTGTCTGTCCCTTCGGGGAAATGTCACGCGGTGACTTCCGGAGTCCTGCTAGCCTGCTACAGCCCGGGTTCCTGGAGTCCTGTTAGCCCAATTGCTACAACCCGGATTCACACGATGATGACCGACATGTTCGATGTTGTTTCATGTATGCCTATCCCCGTAAGTTAGTGCCACTTTGGGTTCACGACTAGTCATATCGGCCCGGGTTCTCTGTCATATGGATGCTAGCGACACTATCATATACGTGAGCCAAAAGGCGCAAATGGTCCCGGGCCAGGTAAGGTGGCACCCGTGGGAATACCGTGTGTGAGACCGCAAAGTGATATGAAGTGTTACATGCTAGATCGGTGTGACTTAGGATTGGGGTCCTGACAGCTTTGGTATTAGAGCTTGACTGCCTATAGGATTACCAAGCCAAACTGGTCGAAGTTGAGTCTAGAAATGCTTTAGTTATATACGGGAATTAATTGTGGAAGGGAACGTAAGGCTCTTTTTACTCCTTTACCTTATGCCCTTCTGATCTGAGTCAACCTCTTCTTTTCTCACTACTAGGAAAAGGGCTATAGATGAAATGGATACTAATGGCGCACCTGACATGTGGTGCGCCACTACTATATAGCAGTGGCGCACCATGTGCAGATGCGCCATTAGTGTGGAAGACACTAATGGCGCACCAGACACATGGTGCGTCACTAGTAACAAATTTTTTCTTCATTTTTCCAAACATACTAATGGCGTATCCAGGCACAGTGTGCCATTAGTAGTTCTAACTAGTAATGGCGCACCAGCCACACAGTGCGCCACTACTGTATTTTTTATTCTTTTTTTTGCAAAACTACTAATGGCGCACCGTGGCATAGTGCGTCATTACTAGTTTAAACTAGTAATGGCGCACTATGCCATGGTGCGCAATTAGTATATATATATATATTGCAAAACTACTAATGGCGCACCTGACGCTGGTGCGCCATTAGTAACGAGGTGAGTGGATGGTGCGCCATTAGTAACCTGGGACCAGCTAGATATTTTGGACAGCCCCACCTACACACTCACTTTCTCCACTTCATTCCCTCCACCTCCTTCTCTATCGGGTGGTAGGTGCGACATATGCCAACGGGTGGCTTATCATTGTGGGAGCCAGTAAGACGTCGCCGGTGCCTGGAAATGGGATAAGGCGAAGACATGCACGCCGACGGATCTTACCCAGCTTCGGGGCTCTCCGTGGAGATAACACCCCTACTACTGCTCTGTAGGGTCTCCGCATGATCACTAGATGGACAAGTTGCTACACAATGCTCCTTGAGCTGTTCGGTGGGAGGAGGAAGAAGGGCACGGCTAGCCTGCTTCTTCTCCTTGTGGGGTGTCTAGGGCTAGCAGGGGGTCGAACCCTTTGCATGGGTGCCCCGGGGGGTTTATATAGGCCTACCCCCCGGGGGTACAATGGTAATCCGACTGGGCGCGGGGCCCAGCTGTCTGTGACTGTGCTCGCCGGCTTCTGCGCCGGCTGCTGGGGCCCGCCGACTGGTGGGTCCCGCTGGCTGCCGCCCCCTTGGTCGACAGGCAGGCCCCACTGTCCAGGACCTGGTCGGCGGCTGATCACTGTGGCTTCATCTTGGTGACGTGGGCTTCGTCGTGGTAGGCGCGGCTATAGTGCGGCCGCCCGTCGGGCGATCGCTGTAGCCTCATCGCATCTTGTCTTCTTAATGGGGCGTCTCCTTCGAGGGAGGTGGCAAGCCGGCTGCGGGGAGCCGGCTCTGTCTTGGGCCGATTGGGGGGAGGCGTGGCCGCCTTCGGGTGTCTCTCTGCCTGAAGGGGCCCACCGTCTGTGGGCCGCGCTAGCGGCCCGTCGTGGGTGACACCAGGGTCAACATGGCAACAGTGCCGCGCCGGACGGGTCATGCCCACTTCGTACGGCGCACTGTGCCAGGCGTGCTCCGGGATTCGGGGGTGGCAGGCTCCACTGTAGCCACGCCCCGTCATATCGCCGCTAGGTGGATGCAAACTTTGAGGGTACGGTCTCGACCGCTTTATGGGAGCCAGCTTCTTGGAGTCGGCCTTCTCGCGGCCGGCTTCCCGAAGTCGGCCCTCCTGTGGCTTTCTTCATGAGGGCTAAAGTCGGGCCGCCTTCCGAAAGCCTGCCTGGATGACAGCCAGCAAGGGGAAGGCGGCCCCATGTCTTGGGTTCTTGAGAGCCGGACAGGCTCGTAATTTTTTCAGAAGGGCCAGGGGAAGCCGGCTAGGCTACCCATGGCTATTTACTCCGACAGTAGTCCCCGAAGCTGATCGAGCTTCGAGGCGGACAAAGGAACGAGAAGCTTGGTCAGCTTCCTATCCTGAAGAGCCGGCTTTGCGAGTGTATGCCGATTTCGGGGAGCTCTGCGTCTGGAAGGCGGGAAAGTGGTCGACCCGCGTGCTGACCGTGGGCCCTCCCACGGGCCACGTGGTAGCGAGACCCTACCAGCGCACGCACGCGACGGGACACCGCCGCAGGCCCGGGCCCGCCATTCCTAGGCCTCGGCCCGAACACTGATCTTCTGCGGCCCAGGTGGACCGCTCACCTTCTCGTGGCGATTTTATTTCGCCGTTAAGGCGCAATAAGCGCGGGACGTGGGGGAGTGGGCACGATCGATCCCCACGTTTCCCCACGCCGTGCCTCCTCGACTCCGCCACGCGAGCCTATAAGTAGGGGGAGGAGGGGGAGCGACAGAGGTTCGCACGCTCTCTCTCGCTCCGCCCCTTCTCGTCCTCGTTTCTTCCTCTTGTTGCCGCCGCAGCTTCCCGTCTCAGCGCTGCCGCGCCTCCATATCGTCTTGCTCCCATGGCGCTATCGAGCTCGTGGGACGGCTCCAACGTCCATGAGGACCATGTTGAGTTCCTCTGCCAGACTCGGCGCCTGCCCGATGCCAACCTCGTGCGGGTCCGCCTGGCGCCAGAGACGGAGGTCTCGCCGGCGCCGGAGGAGGGCGAGCGGGTTGTCTTCCGCTCGCACTTCCTGCGCAGCTTCGGCCTTCAGGCGAGCGGATTCCTGCGCTCCTTCCTCGAGTTCTACAATCTTCAGCCGCATCATCTCACGCCCAACGCAGTGATGGTGCTGTCGGCCTTCGTCTCTCTCTGCGAAGGTTTCTTGGGGCTGCTCCCCATGCTGGAGCTCTG